>NW_026129453.1:0-13704 GCF_022985175.1 Labeo rohita | reverse complement strand
AAGTCACTAAGAATGTCCATATTCTACATGAGTTACACTTTGTGAATATGTTGAACTTTCCCTTTCATGTTTGGTATCGTTATAAAGGTCTCCGTGCGATTGGTAAAATGGTCTCAATTTCACAGAAGTCACTTATATTATGAGGAAGACTGAACACTTTTGTAGAATTGTGTTTTGCTGCTGAGGGGTGTGTTTTCCCCTTAGGGTCAGGTGAGAATCCCAGCAAGGTGTGACCCTGGGTCACGAGATCTCCTGACAAACCAAAAGGTTTTTATGTGTTTACAACTGATTAGAAGATTTGTTTGTTTTGGTCTGGGTATATAAGCGAAGTGACAAAACATTACGGGGGATTCTGTATTCAGAAGAACCCCACACTGTGTGTGAGAGTCTCTGGAGCTTTGGCTCTAAATCTCTCACACGCTGCTGTGTATCTCTAGGCGGTCAGGTATGCATCTCTCACTCTTAGATTTATCTTTGAGTAAATGATGTTATGTATTTATTTGAATTGGAACTAAATTTAATTCTGAATTGGACTTTCATTGTTTAATTGTGTAATTGGCGTGATACATCTTACCTGACAAATAAATTGTTATATTTAATTCAGTCTGATCTCTTCTGAAATCATTATTTCTAGTAGATTAAAGTGTAGTCTGATATTTTTCACAAAGTCTGCGTCCAGGATGGTCACACCGAAGTACCAATGGTTGGACCATGGGGAACACCATTAAGGGCTTCCGTTTTCTGACTGTCACTGGCTTAACACGTCGTAGTTCTCGTGATTATAGAAAAATACACTTTATGGTGAGGACTGCAGGGTGCAGTCTGCATAAAATGTATCATAACCACCCCTCAACCTCTGAGTAAGCCCAGAACTGGCGAGTTTGGGCCATGCGTTCACTGTTGGCCAAGTGAATTGCAAAGCGATATTAGGTCCTTAATAAACGAATAATTGAAAGTAGGGGATTTACAGAATAATCAAGTATCTGAAGTAATACACATTGATATTTGTGGTCAGCCTAAATTAGAGTAAACACCTAAATTCTAACGATCATATGAAATTGGAGTCAGATTAAATATGGAGCTAGATTAAAAGTGAAACTAAATCCTGATAAATTAAGCGAACTTTGCAGATGCGCTGTGAAAAGACCGAACACGCATTAAACCTTCAACCAGACAACTGGACTCCGCGTTTGGGCCAGTGGATGGATCCTTACAATAGATAGATAGATAGATAGACAGATAGATAGACAGATAGATAGATAGAGGTCTGAAGATAGACAGATAGATAGATAGATAGATAGATAGATAGATAGATAGATAGATAGATAGATAGATAGAGGTCTGAAGATAGATAGATAGATAGATAGATAGATAGATAGATAGATAGATAGAGGTCTGAAGATAGACAGATAGATAGATAGATAGATAGATAGATAGATAGATAAGGTTTGAAGATAGATAGATAGATAGAGGTCTGAAGATAGATAGATAGACAGATAGATAGACAGATAGACAGATAGATAGACAGATAGACAGATAGATAGATAGATAGATAGATAGATAGATAGATAGAGGTCTGAAGATAGATAGATAGATAGATAGATAGATAGATAGATAGACAGAGGTCTGAAGATAGACAGATAGATAGATAGATAGATAGATAGATAGATAGATAAGGTTTGAAGATAGATAGATAGATAGATAGATAGATAGATAGAGGTCTGAAGATAGACAGATAGATAGATAGATAGATAGATAGATAGATAGATAGATAGATAAGGTTTGAAGGTAGATAGATAGATAGATAGATAGATAGATAGATAGATAGATAGATAGATAGATAGATAAGGTTTGAAGATAGATAGATAGATAGAGGTCTGAAGATAGACAGATAGATAGATAGATAGATAGATAGATAAGGTTTGAAGATAGATAGATAGATAGATAGATAGATAGATAGATAGATAAGGTTTGAAGATAGATAGATAGATAGATAGAGGTCTGAAGATAGACAGATAGATAGATAGATAGATAGATAGATAGATAGATAGATAGATAAGGTTTTAAGATAGATAGATAGATAGATAGATAGATTAGTTATTAGTTAGAAAGAACATAGATAGCTTAAAGCTTAATTGAGTATCAATGGCTTCTAGCAGTTTACATTAAACATAGTTCAAACAGACATGGACTTTTGGTCAATGAAAGTCTATGGGACTTTTTATGATTTTTAATATTAATTTTTAAGAAAACCGTAACTCAAACCAGTCTGAAAAGATATAGCACACTAAGTCAGAACAGTATGAAGATCTGACCCGAGTTTGGAGTATGTAGCTTGAACGGTCTAGGAGGAGTAGGTGTCCAAAAAATTTGCGTTAAGAAAAATAAGAAGAAGAATAATAATAAGTTTAAATACAATTTCAGTAAGTTGGCTTTCCCAAGCCAACTTAATAATAATAATAATAACTTTAAGTTTAAGTAGCATATCAGTAAGTTGGCTTTCTCAAGCCAACTTAATAACTGGAAGTTTAAATAGCATATCAGTAAGTTGGCTTTCTCAAGCCAACTTAACTACAACAGTGGTAAACCATTACTTATAATTCAGCAAACATAAACAACACACTGACAAATATTAATGATTTATTAATTAACTATAACTGTCTGGTCATGTGTGTTACTGTTGGCAGTACTGACTTCTAAACATTATAATGAATATTCTAAACCTATACCTTTGCTTGTTCCTTCATGAACTTTTATTTAGTAGCATGCACTCTAGTAAAGATTATTAGGTGCTCTCGTCATTCCCCTTCAGTGAGCATAGAGAGTACAACATAAACCACCTGAAACACCAGAGTGTAATTTTTTAGGTGATTAACGGAAGAAATAAATAAATACAAACTTACCAAAGAAAAACACTAATATAACAAGCAATTTGTTGAAAACAGAAAAAACTACAAACATTTACACTAAATATTTTCATATGTAGCCTTAGCCACCACAGAATATCTATAAATGTTCAATCATTAATACGTTATTGTATATTTAAAACTATTTAAGAACTGATTAATATTTTTTGTTTGTTTTTCTAAAACAAAGCAATGAGGCAAGTTTTACATGTATTACATGTTTATTTTTTTGCTTTTAAATTTTACATACTGTTAAATCAGATACTGTTCTCCTGCCATGGCACTGCACCATCAGCGGATGAAAAAATACTGGGTGAATTTCTCTCTGATAGTCATAGCTTCTCGAGAGGAGTTGTTGCTGCTCATTCTGTGAATACATCTCATTGTGCTGGCACTGGATTCAGACTCTGATGATGGTGCATGTGGATGGTCTTCTGCCAGATCTGGCCCCAGAAGAGTGTGGAGGATGCAGGTAGCCTTTTAAAGCATTCTCTGCCATTTCCAAAGTCACTGCCAGCAACTTCTGTACAGCTGCCGTTGTCGCCAGTATACCAAATGTGCACTACATCAATAGTCTGGCCCGGGACAGCCTGTAACTGTACAGCCTTTTCTCTCTCGATGTTCAACAGAGTCCCGTACGAGTCCTGTTCCGTAAAGCTGCACTCACCTTGCACCCACAGTACGCAACAAAACACTGGACCCTTTATCTGACAGCAGCACTAATGTAATTCCGTACCTCACAAGTTTGACAAAGACTGCGACCCAAACCAAACCCACATTAAACCTGCTACTTCTGGTAGACAGAAATCATTCTTTCATGTAACACAAACAATCCAACTAATATTAGGCATTCTGAGTTTATTAACTTAAAGGGGTCATTGGATGCCCATTTTCCATAAGTTGATATGATTCTTTAGTGTCTTAATGAAAAGTCTATAACATGCTTTGGTTAAAATTTCTCAATGGTAGTGTGAAGTGATTTTTACCTTGTCAAAATCAGCTCTGCAAAAATCATCCTGATTTGGTCGATGTTGCTTTAAATGTTAATGAGCTCTACTAGTGCTAGTTCCCCTTCAGGAACTCGAGCTGCGTCGAAAATGCTATGGGAACGCCTCCAGCGTGACCACGCTCTGAAACATGTGCATACAGTCCAATGGAGAAGCGAGACGTCACAGGCGGGGTGACGTAGAGACCAGGAAGCTTAAAAGCACGTGCAGTGCATGCAGCCGGCAGCTTCTGTCTTTCAGCAAGCGCTCTGTGTGTGTGTGTCACTCTGTTTTTTGTGCTAGTTCGCACAGCTTTTATTTGAGAGTGTCACTATGTCCTACAAAGCATTCTTACGAATATAAGCAGCGGCATTTAGACTGTGTGTTCCTCTCTGCCTGCGCTATGTCAGGTGGTGATACGCACAGCCTATTTGTTGTCTGTTTGGGAGCGAAGCATGGGAGTCAGTTCTCGAGGGAGCTGACTGCCCGTGTTTGCGTTCCCCGCGGCTCAGCTTCCACTTCTGCTGAGGCAGGGCGGCGGCCGTGATTGTGGGGATTGCATATAGATCTACGGACGGGTTAGAGACGGGTCCACCCTATCTCTGCCTTTCTCCCTAGATCTAGTGCTCTCTCTCTGGGTCGGAAGCCCGCGCTGCGGTACTTCCCCCTTTGAGTGAGAGCTCGCGGTGAAGCAGGCTGTGTCAGCTCCCGAGGGGGCTGACTGCCCGCACTCTCGCTGTGCACGCTTCGCTCCCGGAGGACTCTCTTCGAGGAGGGAGCCCTCGTGAACTTCCCCACGGCTCAGGTCCCATTTTTGCAGAGGCAGAGCAGCGACTGCAGCCGTGGGGATCGCACATAGATCTTCAGACGGGTTAGAGACTGGTCCGCCCTTTCTCTGTCTTTCTCCCTAGATCTAGCGCTCTCTTTCTAGGTTCGGAAGCCCGCGCTACGGTACTTCCCCCTTTGAATGAGAGCTCGCAGCGAAGCGGGCTGCGTCAGCTCTCGAGGGAGTTGACGGCCCGCGCTCTCGCTGCGCACGCTCGCTCTCTGAGGACCCTCTTCGAGGAGGGAGTCTTTGTGAGCTTCCCCGCGGCACGGGTCCCGCTTTTGCCGAGGCAGAGCGACAACTGTGGCCATGGGGATCGCAGCATAGATCTGTGAACGGGTTAGAGATGGGTCCGCCCTTTCTCTGCCTTTCTCCTTAGATCTAGCGCTCTCTCTCGGGGCTCGGAAGCCCGCGCTACGGTTTCATCCCCCTCTGAGTGAGAGCTTGCGCTGCTGCGGCTGTCTTTCTCCGAGGAGATTGATGCTGTCCGCATATGAGCTGACTGCATATTGGATCGCTCGTTTCTTCCTGCTCTCACTTAAATAACAAGAACGGGGATTCAAGCGATTTATGTGTGGTTTGTTCGGGAGCTGAGCATGTACAGTCCGCCCTTGAGGGGGCAGGCTGTGTTCATTCATAAATTAATAAAATTTATTTACTGCACTCTCACCCTGTACTTTCGCTAAGTGTGTGGATGCTGCCAAAAATAAATAAATAAAATAATGAAAAAAGTGGCTTAGCTGTGGCTGCCAGGGCATCTGCATACTGAACCTTATTGACATTTTGTCAGTATTAGCTCATTCTGAGCATGGGCGGTGCGACATCGTGATGTCGTCCTCGCCCATATGAAAGAACTGGGGTTGTGACTGAACGCAGAGAAAAGTGTGCTTTCTCCATTACAGAGAACCACTGATCTAGACGTGGTGTGGGATCGACCACAATGCAGGCATGTCTATTTCCTGCTCGGATCGAGTCATCCTCGCGGCAGTCAAGAGAGTGAAAGTAGGCACTCACTGTGAAACAGTTTCATAACTGCTGGGTCTGATGGCAGCTGTGTCCAACGTGATACCTATTGGCCTGCTGTTCATGAGACCCCTGCAGTGGTGTCTCAAGACCAAGGGGGTTCTCCCTGAGGGGAAATCCGTTCTGCATGATCAAGGTCACGCAGCAATGCCTACGTGCCTTAGACATGTGGAAGAAGCCTTGGTTCCTGTCTCAGGGCCCGGTGTTAGGAGCTCCTTGTCGCCGCGTAACGCTAGCGATGGATGCGTCTCTCCCCGGTTGGGGTGCAGTCATGAGTGGCCACCCCGCCCGCGGTCTGTGGACCAGTCGCCATCTCGCTTGGCACATCAACTGCCTGGAGATGCTGGCCGTGTTTTGAGCGTTGAAACACTTTCTTCCGGACCTAATAGGCCACCATGTGTTGGTTCGCACCGACAACACAGCAGTGGACTATTACATCTACCACTAGGGAGGTCTGCGTTTGCACCCCTTATACAAGCTGGCACACCAGATCCTTGTGTGGTCCCAGGACAAACTCCTCTAACTGAGAGCGGTTCATGTTCCTGGGCATCTCAATATGGGAGCAGACATCCTGTCGAGGCAGGGGCTGAGGCCCGGGGAATGGATGCTTCACCCTGAGGTGGTGAAGCAGATTTGGAGAGTTTTTGGCCAGGCTCAGGTGGACCTCTTTGCAACTAAGGAGAATGCGCAATGTCACCACTGGTGCTCTCTGACTTATCCAGCTCCACTGGGGCTGGATGCCATGGTACAGACGTGGCTGAGGCTTTGTCTGTACGCTTTTCCCCTGATCGCTCTGCTCCCAGGAGTTCTGGAGAGAGTGCGCCGGAGTTTTGGAAGTTGTGGGTGCGGCCCCTAAGGGGGCACACCTCATAGCTTCTGGTTTCTCAACTGAGGTTGTTGAGACCATCCTCCAATCCAGAGCTCCCTCCTTGAGGAAACTGTACACCCTGAAGTGGAAATCTTTCACTTCATGGTGTGGAGACCGCCAGCAGGACTCAGTTAACTGCCCAGCTGGTACAGTGCTGGGGTTTCTGCAGGATCGGTTCTCCACAGGGTTAGCCCACTCCACCCTGAAGGTCTATGTGGCGGCTATTTCGGCCTACCACGCCCCTCCGGGTGGCTCCTCAGTGGGTAGGAACCCCCTCGTTACACGTTTCCTCCGTGGTGCGCTGAGGCCTAGTGCCCGGTTGCATAAAGCACCTTAAGTGTAATTTTCCCTTAAGATCGCCCTTATGTTTCCCTTACACTTAAGGGCGTTGCATAAAATATCCCTTAAATGTCACTTAAGGGTTTGTTTAGTTGAAACGTCATAGACCCTTAGAATTTCTATTAAGTATCCCTTAAACCCCTTTAAGTGTTGCATAAAGCCCCTTAGCTGTCATTTCCCTAAGTATAACATAAGGTATGGAAAATGTCACCTTAAGTGTTAAACAGCGCGCTGATTCAATCCACGATCGTCCTCTTTATATGTTAAACAGATTAATTTAGGCATTTATTCACATACAACCATTGATTAAATTACATTCACACATAATACCTCAAACAAGAGTCCGTCACACACGAGAACAAATTCATATTCGATATTTTATTCCTGTATTTTCCTACGTATTACCTGGAGATAACTTAAAAAACACACATAAACCGTATATTGTCGCAATCGTGTGTTTATTGTGTTTACGTTTCAGTTTAGCTGCAGCGATTACTGCTGTATTCCATCATAACACTTCTATGAGTCCGGATTGGACTTTCAGCGCAAGAGCGCCCTCCGGCTTCGAGTATGAATGAAACATACGCTTCATAATGTTCACATCGCCTCGGAAACTCAATAAAATGATTTTTCAGAATTTTTCGTTTTGAGTGAATTATCAGTTTGAGTTTCCGTCTCGCTTGGTCCTTCTCGTTTATGTTTGGTTTATATTTTGTTCTCCTTATCCGTGTTATACTGTTTTCTGTGAAAACTTACACCACTATCTGCATTACAAAATAACGTGTCCATAGCAACAACAGATTTTTTTAACGGCAAACCTTGAATCGCTGTCGTAAAACACTTAACGGTTTCCCTTTAGTAAGGGAAGTGTTTAAGGGATTATATGCAACACCCTTAAATCATCCCCTTAGGTAAGGGGAAATCATGCCTTAAGTTTCATACTTAAGGGAAAAACTTAAGGTTCTTTATGCAACCGGGCATAGGCCTCTGGCCAGGTGTAGCTTTGCTCAGTGTGGTCGGGATGCTATTTCATAGCTTTGAGTCCTCTGACCCTCCCTTCTTGGGGGTCAAGGCTCTCTTCTCTTAAGTTGGCTTCAGAATGCTGTGGAATGTCCACCCCTTTGACTTTAAGGCACTTTTTCTCTCGTCCTAGCTGTGCTCTTCCACACTAGGCAGGAATTTGAAGTCTGGTGGCGTGGGCATCTCTTCCCATAGCGTTTTTGACGCAGTTCGAGTTCCTGAAGGGGAACGTCTCAGGTTACGTATGTAACCATGGTTCCCCGAGGGAACGAGACGCTGCGTTTCGGGCCATACTTCTGGCATCCCTGCAGCGCTTGCTTCTCTATTCAGAAGCTGCCGGCTGCATGCACTGCACATGCTTTTAAGCTTCCTGGTCTCTACGTCACCCCGCCTGTGACGTCTCGCTTCTCCATTGGACTGTATGCACACGTGTTTCAGAGCATGGTCACGCTGGAGGCATTCCCATAGCGTTTTCCATGCAGCGTCTCGTTCCCTTGGGGAACCATAGTTACATACGTAACCTGAGACGTTTCTTTGCATTTTAGTCTTTTTCTGTTTGCCTGATTTCCCAGTTATTTTCTTTGTTTGGTAATTAGATCCTTCTTACCAGTTCTGTTTTACCATGATTATGTTCCTGTTCATGTTAGCCCTATGTTTCCTTAGTTTCTTTGTCCATTCTCATATATATTTTGTGAGGTTGTTTTGATGTGATTTTCCAAAGCATTTCATGTCGGATTTACAATTAAAGTCAGTTTTGTTATTTTGCTTGCATGCTCGCTTCTTTACATTATGTCAGGTGAATGTGCTGTGACGCTCTTTAAGACACACCACAACTAAGTGCAATAATATAACCAGTGCAATGCTATTGATATACTGTATATATGTTTATTGTAAATATATTATTTATAGTACATTATAAAAATATGTAAATATTCTTAATATAGAAATGTACATGCTAAAACAAATTACATGTAACTACCGACAACATTTAAACATCCCTAAGCCTGTATTAAGTCCTAAGTGAAAGAATGATATAATAAATATTTAAACCATAAAAAACATGAAACTATTTACACTGTGTACAATATATAATATTTAAACATCCCCAAGCCTGTAATAGGGGAAGAAGAGGAGTGAATAGGGGGTGATTTAATAAGTATTTTAAGATAAAATGTATACAACTATTTACAGTACATACAACATGCAAAAATTAAGCATACCTAAGCCTGTATTGGGGCCTAAGTGATAGGATGATAGTAAATATTTTAAATGTAAAAAAGTGTTTTACACTATGTGACGAGTGGGGCGGGCCCGAGAGCCGAGGGGGCTGCTGCACACAAAACGGAAAATAAAGTCCAGGTCTGGTCCTCTCTCGTCTTCCACTGTCGTCACTCCTCTTTTTATCCTTCCGGAGCTCCTCCGTGGGATAACCTTTATCAACACACTAGATAAACAGCATTTAAAAACATGCATAATAAAAAGACGGCAACATTCTAAAGAACACAATGCAGATCTTTGTACATAGAAAAACATATTTCATACAGTATAAAAGGCATGCATGGTCTTGTGCCTGGAGGAAAGTAATTTTATTTAATGTTTATAACACAAGCATGTGGACCATATACAGGATGTGTCTGTGTGAGCTACTCAATTTACTAGCAAACAGATGTGTAATACTTACCACAGAAGGACTTGTAGGCTAAATCCTTCTTAAGTTTCCCACACCCAAAAGTCAATGAATTTGATCTCCGGTGTGCACAAGTTGACAAGCAGGTTTTCCAGCTTGATGTCACAATTAGGGATGGGCGATAGTGACATACCGGCAATTTTTTTCCCCACAATAAAAATTACATAATAACAATAAAGTCTAGGTGTTGACATTTCTGTGTGCGACAGACATGCTGAAGGCAGACGTGAAACTCGTATATTGCTAAATAAGGAGCTCCAATCTGGAACTGGTTTGGTCAAAAATGTGCAGGGCGACAAAAATCAATGTACTAGTAGCATGTGTGCAATGCAGTTTTGCAGGTGTTTGAGCCGGTTTATAAACCTGTTGTCCAACAAAAAAGCCATTTATTGGCATGTTTTTTTCTCCAAATTTACATCATAACATAGTAGTGTTTGAAATAACCTTTTTTTGATCAGCTGTAGTTTCATATCACAGAATGAGGCTCAAATCATACTATTTTATAGTATTATAAAGGCTATGGTAATTAGCATTGCATTATAAACGGGTAATCTAAATGGACAGACTAGAATTCATTCGAGAAGCGAACAGAGTCCGAAACGACAAGGCAAAGGGTTAAATCCATGACAGGTGAGCAGTTCAGAGCAGGCGGAAGGCAGACAAGACGATATAACCAGGCTAGAAAACAAGATTAGGATAAACTAACTTGAAACACAGCTGAACTAGACTAAGGATAAACAAAGGTGGCTCCGTACAGCTGCTAACACAATGAGAGTGCTAAACACAATGCAATACTCGGGAACTAGGAAGAGGAAGTCCAATGCTGCATTCACGCCATATCGTAATTACTGTAATTTCGAGATGACAACATGTGACGTTCTACTCGGAGCTGTTCACATCCTCAGACTCGGAATTATGTTTTTGTATAACACTATCAACCCTAAACAGAGCCTACGTTGGTCAGGTGGTACAGCGGTCATGTGGCACAAGTCGTAGCTCTCAGAAGACTCCCAGTTCACAAGTTGTAATTACGAGTTCTACGAGGACGTGAACGCTTTTTACAACTTGGAATCTCGTAATTATGGGAATTCCGATATGGCATGAACGCACCTCAAGGGTTATACAGTATGCTTGATTGGTTACAGCTGTGTGTGTCATCAGTGCAAAAAGTGATGGGAAATGTAGTTCAGGGTGTGGTGCAACAGTCAAAGTGAAAGTAACTCAAAAGTAACTTAAAAGTAGTGTAACGCATTACAATTCAGAGACAGTAATATTATAATGTAACTAAAAGGCAGTAACTAGTAATATATAATGTATTACATTTTGAAAGTAACTTGCACAACACTGTTTATTTGTATTATAATTAAAATCTATACACCAGAGGACTATTTAAGTAAACTGCAACAAAGCTAAATGGTCATTAAAATGATGAAAAACTGAAATGTTACAGCTGTTTAAGATTATGGCAGTAAACTTACACATGTCCAGTTCTTTTGTTGGAACTGAGTCAGTGATGGCATCTACTTTTGGCCGTGCTGCACAGGCATTGTCCCTATCAGCTGCTGGACTCAATGTGGTGTCAGTGCCCACATCTACTTTGAGGGCATTGCTTGTAGAGTGTGTCCTGTCAACTTTGGGACTCACTGCACAAACAATGTCCCTATCTGCTTTGACTCTCACAGCAGAGGTAATGTCATTTTCTGCTGTGGGACCCACTGTACAGTCAATGTCATTGTATGCTGTGGTTTTCACTGTACAGTCAGTGTTGTCACCTGCTGAAGAATGCACCAGGACTTCAGGTTGGAGGACTTCTTGCACCTCCTGAAGACCTAAAATGTATATAAAAACAAATATTATTAATAGAGCTCATGTTTGACAGCTTATTCATTTTGGGACTTTTTACTTGGTCTGATTTGTTTCTCATCTTAAAATTCTCAGAGACTGATTAGTTTGACCTAAGAAAGCTATCCTTAGATCAATTTGACCAAAACAGAAACAGACATTATGACACAGAACACACATTTCATAAGAGAATAACAGGCTGTAGCATTGATTTTTGTAGCATTGTGATGTTTACTTTAACCGTATGCTTTGCACAAAATTAACAAACTGTACTCTGAAACAAAATAACTAGAACATTACCACAACAACACTGATATAAGAGCTTGTGGTTTATCTGTCAATCCGATCTGCTCAACATTTTCTTTTAGAAATATCACTGGCTGTTTGAGAGGTAAAAAAAATAGCATAAAATATTTTTAGATGGAAATAAGATCAAGACCTCAATCACATCATGATCTATTTCTGTCATGCAGCACTCAATTGGGGACAACATAAGCCAGCTCCAACGTAAAATAATCTATGCTGTCTAATATAACACCCAGATTTTTGACTGTAGAAAAAGTAACAGTATTTCCGTCTAGTTGCAAATTGTCATCCAAGAGATTTTTTATCCAAGACCATTTTTTGGTCTAATAAGTAATATCTCCGTCTTATCTGAATTTAACAGGAGAAAATTATTGGTCATCCAATCTTTTACATTTATTACTGTTAACTTTGATGATTTAGAAGTTTCATCCGGTCTTGTTGAGATATATAGTTTAGTATCATCAGCATAACAATGGAAATGAATCCCATATTTTCTAATATTATCACCAAGAGGCAGCATCTATACTGAAAATAGCAGAGGACCTAGGACAGATCCTTGTGGCACTCCATACTTTACTGGTGATAACTGAGATGACTCCCCATTTAAATAAACAAAGTGGTAGTGATCAGACAGGTAGGATCAAAACCATCTTAAAGCCTGCCCTTCTTAAAGCCTGCCCTTGCATTCCCACCGAGTTTTGTAGTCGATCTATTAGTATGTCATGATCTATAGTGTCGAACGCAGCACTAAGATCAAGTAAAACTAGCAATGAGATGCAGCCTTGCATCTGACGCAAGAAATTAGTGATTTTAACAAGTGCAGTTTGTGTGTTATAATGGGGCCTACATTGGTTATTGTATTTCTGATGTTATCTATTTTATCAGTGAATAAATTCATAAAGTCATTACTATTAAACTATAAAGGAATATTTAAATCGGGTGGCGTCTGGTTATTTGTTAATCTAGCCACTGTGCTAAATAAAAACCTTGGATTGTTTTGGTTATTTTCTGTGAGTTTGTGGATATGCTCGGCTTTGGCAGCTTTTAAAGCCAAGGTAGTTTTTCTCCATTTGCGCTCAAGATTGCGAGTTTCTTTCTTGAGAGAATGGGTAATGCTGCTGTACCATGACGCAGTACGTTTTTCTCTAACCTTTTCAATTTGATGGGGGCAACAGCTTCTAATGTATTAGAGAAGACCATGTCCATGTTGCTAGTCATTTGGTCTAATTCGTGTGTATTCATAGGTACACAGAGCAGTTGAGATAAATCAGGCAGGTTATTTGTGAATCTATCTTTGGTGGCTGGAACAATAGTTCTGCCCAGACAATAACATGGAGACATATAATTAATATCAGTAATGCGCAGCGTGCACAATACAAGGAAATGGTCAGAAACATCATCGCTTCGAGGTACGGTATCTATATCAGTAAGATCAATTCCATGTGATATAATTAAATCTAGCGTATGATTAAAACGATGAGTGGGCCCGGTGACATCTTGCTTGACTCCAAAGGATTTTATTAGGTCAGTAAACTCAAGTCCTGACACATCATTTTGTATTATCAACGTGAATGGTGCTTTATCAGAATTAACCAATAGGTCTGAAAGGAAATCTGCAAATTATTTTAGGAAATCTGTATACAGCCCTGGCGGTCTATACACAGTAGCTAGAGCAAGAGATTTCTTTTGCATATCTTAAATATCACTTCAAGAATTGAATGCACTACTTTTATATATTCTAGAACTGCTTGTATGCTAGTCTGTTTAATCCTAGTTAATACGGGAAATTTTGAATTATGTGGTAAGATACTGTATTTTATAAATGCTTAGGCGTATCACTACAAAACTTGGTATTTGCTATCAGCACTGTACCCTGATGACATTTCAGGCCAGCACCACCT
>NW_026129452.1:45000-53891 GCF_022985175.1 Labeo rohita | reverse complement strand
ACAACTGTTTACCATACTTTTAATTTTGTTTTAACAGGACGAGGTGTGTTTGCAAAAGGCCCTATTACAAAAGGGTCATTCATTGTTGAATACCGTGGTGTTTTAAGCAAGACAACGCACTCTTTTGAACCAACAAATGAATACACATATATTTTTAAGCACAATGGAAATGAATACTGGTGAGTAGCCGTATCACACAAAACAAATAAAAACAAAAGTTGAGCAAATATTGAATAAATTTTCATTTGGTACTATGCCAGCTATCTCATCTTAAAATATATCTGCACCTTCTTAACCCTGAAACCAATGCTCTGAGGCAGGTTGAAATGCTTACCAATTATGGTTTATCTTCTTAAGTGTAATATTTGTTGATATTTATAATGGTTGGTTTTTATGACCCCTGTAGCATTGATGCATCAGCAGAGGATGGATCGCTTGGAAGGCTACTTAATGATGATACAAAGCCAAATTCCAAGATGAAGAAACTACGGAGGAGATGACTCTGCGCAGTATAAAGAAGGTAGGGTATAATGTATTTTTATTGAAAAAATAATTCTAAATGTAGTGTAAATGCAGAAGGTCAAACTGCTCTGTATAATGTGAAAAATTTTTATTGAAAAAATAATGTATTTTTGTCTAATATGTAGCACAGACTTGTATTGTTAAATGCTGAAGTGTCAAACTCTCTGTCTCATCAAACTCAATAACTAGTGAAAAATCTAATGTCCTTCAACATATGTTTGTCAATATATTTGTGTCCTGTCCTGTCTGTCTGAAAATTGTTAACTTCTGTCTTGTGTAATAAACTGTCTGTCTGTCTCTTCCTGTCAGACTTGTATTGTTATCTGTTTGTTCTCTCTGTTTTGTTTCTGTTTCTGTCTTTCTGTCTGTCTGTCTACTTCCTGTCTGTCTGTCTGCTTGTGTCTACTCTGTCTGTCTGTCTGTTTGTCTCTTCTGTCTGTCTGTCTGTCTCTTCTGTCTGTCTGCCTGTCTGTCTGTCTCTCTTCTGTCTGTCTGTCTGTCTTTCTGTCTGTCTGTCTGTCTGTCTGCCTGTCTCTTCTGTCCTGTCTGTCTCTCTGTCTGCCTGTCTTTCCTGTCTGTCTGTCTGTGTTGCCTGTCTGTCTGTCTGTCTCTCTTCTGTCTGTCTGTCTGTCTGTCTGCCTGTCTTTCTGTCTGTCTCTGCCTGTCTGTCTTCTGTCTCTCAGTAGGTTTTCTGTCTGTGATTCTGTCTGTCTGTCTGTCTGTCTGTCTGTCTCTCTGTCTGTCTTCTGTCTGTCTGTCTGTCTCTCTTCCTGTCTGTCTGTCTGTCTGTCTCTTCTCTTCTGTCTGTCTGTCTGCCTTGTCTCTTCCTTCTGTCTGTCTTCCTGTCTCTCTTCCTGTTGTCTGTCTGTCTCTGTCTGTCTCTCTCCTGTCTGTTGTCTGTCTGTCTGTCTGTCTTCTGCCTGTCTTTCTTCTGTCTGTCTGTCTGTCTCTCTTCTGTCTGTCTGCCTGTCTGTCTTCTGTCTGTCTTCCTGTCTCTCTTCCTGTCTGTCTGTCTGTCTGTCTTCCTGTCTCTCTTCCTGTCTGTCTCTCTGTCTGTCTCTCTTCCTGTCTGTCTCTCTTCCTGTCTCTCTTCCTGTCTGTCTTCCTGTCTGTCTGCCTGTCTGTCTGTCTGTCTGTCTGTCTTCTGTCTCTGTCTGTCTGTCTCTCTCCTGTCTGTCTGCCTGTCTCTCTCTCTCTGCCTGTCTGTCTCTTCTGTCTGTCTGTCTCTCTTCCTGTCTGTCTGTCTTCTGTCTGTCTCCTGTCTCTCTTCTGTCTGTCTGTCTGTCTGTCTTCCTGTCTGTCTTGTCTGTCTGCCTGTCTGTCTTCCTGTCTGTCTTCCTGTCTGCCTGCCTGTCTCTCTTCCTGTCTCTCTTCCTGTCTCTCTGTCTGTCTGTCTGTCTCTGTCTGTCTCCTGTCTGTCTGTCTGTCTCTTCCTGTCTGTCTGCCTGTCTTCTTCCTGTCTCTCTTCTGTCTGTCTGTCTGTCTCTCTTCCTGTCTCTCTGTCTGTCTCTCTTCTGTCTGTCTGTCTGTCTGTCTGTCTGTAATTTATTGAACTCTAGCAATAATCTATTAAACATTACATTGTTATAAGTTTGTTCTGTGTTTTGTTTCTGTTTCTCAGTGTCTTCATCAGCCCTTAACTTTGACTACAGAGCAGAGTCAGCTTGTTGTGTCTACCTTCACAGAGGTACCAATATATTTTCAACAGAGGTTTGTCAATATATTTGTCTCCTGAATCTTGTTTTGTAGAGAAATTCTGTTATTGTTCCTGTTTGAGAGTAAGCAGTGCTCTGTGTTTTAATTAGTCTTGTGTTTTTGTTTGTGTGTGTGTGTTATAGTCATGGGTTATGAGGTCATGATTTGGTAAATGAGGACTCAGTATAGTAACTGTATGTGATTCAACAGTGATCTGTGTTTAAGTCTTGTTTGTTTATTGTGTGTGTGTGTTATAGTCATGGATTATGAGGTATATAAATAGAGTAGATCTATACCTTGTTGTTTTATTAAACAAACTAAATAGCCTAATGTTATTTATCTCATTTAATCTATTAAACATTACATTGTTATAAGTTTGTTCTGTGTTTTGTTTCTGTTTCTCAGTGTCTTCATCAGCCCTTAACTTTGACTACAGAGCAGAGTCAGCTTGTGTCTACTCACGTACCTTCAACAGAGGTTTGTTTGTCTGTCTTATTTGTCTCCTGAATCTGTCTGCCTCTCTCTCTCTGTCTCTCTTCTGTCTGTCTGTCTGTCTTCTGTCTGTCTGTCTGTCTTCTGTCTCTGTCTTCTCTTCTGTCTGTCTCTCTTCTGTCTGTCTCTCTGTCTGTCTCTCTTCCTGTCTGTCTGTCTGTAATTTATTGAACTCTAGCAATAATCTATTAAACATTACATTGTTATAAGTTTGTTCTGTGTTTTGTTTCTGTTTCTCAGGGTCTTCATCAGCCCTTAACTTTGACTACAGAGCAGAGTCAGCTTGTGTCTACTCACGTACCTTCAACAGAGGTTTGTCAATATATTTGTGTCCTGAATCTTGTCCTGTCTCTGTCTGTCTCTTCTGTCTGTCTGTCTGTCTGTCTGTCTCTTCTCTTCTGTCTGTCTGTCTGTCTGTCTGTCTGTCTGTCTTTCTCTGTCTGTCTGTCTGTCTTTCTTCTGTCTGTCTGTCTTCTGTCTGTCCTGTCTTCTTCCTGTCTTTCTTCCTGTCTTCTGTCTCCTGTCTGTCTGTCTGTCTCAGAGGTTCTTTCTGTCTGTTCTCGAGTTTCAGTCTGAGCTGTCTGTCTGTCTGTCTGTGATCTGTCTGTCTTTCTATCTAAAATGTCATGTAAAGATTGAGTTTAATTAGTTCTGTAATCTGTGAAAATCGTTCTGTCTGTCTGTCTGTCTCTCAGCTGTCTGTCTCTGGTCTGTAGTTAGGCCTGTCTGAAAGTTTCTGTCTTGTCTGTAAACTCACTGTCTCTTTCTTCTTTCTGTCAAATGCTTCCAAATATATTTTGTCTGTCTGATTAAATTCTGGGAGCAGTCTGTCTGTCAATAATCTATTAAACATTACATTGTTATAAGTTTGTTCTGTGTTTTGTTTCTGTTTCTCAGTGTCTTCATCAGCCCTTAACTTTGACTACAGAGCAGAGTCAGCTTGTGTCTACTCACGTACCTTCTACAGAGGTTTGTCAATATATTTGTCTACTGAATCTTGTCTCTTTCTCTCTTCCTGTCTCTCTTCCTGTCTGTCTGTCTCTCTTCCTGTCTGTCTCCTGTCTGTCTTCCTGTCTGTCTGTCCTGTCTCTTCTGTCTGTCTCTCTTCCTGTCTCTGTCTGTCTGTCTGTCTGTCTGTGAACTCTAGCAATAATCTATTGTCTCTCCTCTGTCTGTCTTCTGTCTGTCTTCATCTGTCTCTCTCTCTCTGTCTGTCTGTCTCTCTTCTACAGAGGTCTGTCTCTGTCTCTCTTCTGTCTGTCTGCCTTTCTCTCTTCCTGTCTGTCTGTCTGTCTCTCTCTTCCTGTCTGTCTTGTCTGTCTGTCTTCCTGTCTCTCTGTCTGTCTCTCTGTCTGTCTGTCTGTGTCTTCCTGTCTGTCTGTCTGTCTGTCTCTCTTCCTGTCTGTCTGCCTGTCTCTCTTCCTGTCTGTCTGCCTGTCTTTCTTCCTGTCTTTCTGCCTGTCTTTCTTCCTGTCTGTCTGTCTGTCTGTCTCTGTCTGCCTGTCTTTCTTCTGTCTGTCTGCCTGTCTCTCTTCCTGTCTGTCTGTCTGTCTGTCTCTCTTCCTCTCTTCTGTCTGTCTGTCTCTCTGTCTGTCTTCCTGTCTTCCTCCTGTCTGTCTTCCTGTCTTTCTTCCTGTCTCTCTTCCTGTCTCTCTGTCTTGTCTGTCTGTCTGTCTGTCTGTCTGTCTGTCTGTCTGTAATTTATTGAACTCTAGCAATAATCTATTAAACATTACATTGTTATAAGTTTGTTCTGTGTTTTGTTTCTGTTTCTCAGTGTCTTCATCAGCCCTTAACTTTGACTACAGAGCAGAGTCAGCTTGTGTCTACTCGCGTACCTTCAACAGAGGTTTGTCAATATATTTGTGTCCTGAATCTTTTGTAGAGAAATTCTGTTATTGTTCCTGTTTGATCTTCTGTCTGAGTAAAGTCTTGTCATCTCTTCCTGTGCTCTGTTTTTTCTCTGTGTTTTTTGTCTTGTGTTTGTTTGTGTGTGTGTGTTATAGTCATGGGTTATGAGGTCATGATTTGGTATATGAGGACTCAGTATAGTAACTGTATGTGATTCAACAGTGATCTGTGTTTTAAGTAGTCTTGTTTGTTTGTTTTTGTGTGTGTGTGTTATAGTCATGGGTTATGAGGTATATAAATAGAATAGATCTATACCTTGTTGTTTTATTAAACAAACTAAATAGCCTAATGTTATTTATCTTATTTAATCTATTAAACATTACATTGTTATAAGTTTGTTCTGTGTTTTGTTTCTGTTTCTCAGGGTCTTCATCAGCCCTTAACTTTGACTACAGAGCAGAGTCAGCTTGTGTCTACTCACGTACCTTCAACAGAGGTTTGTCAATATATTTGTCTCCTGAATCTTGTCTGCCTTTCTCTCTTCCTGTCTCTCTTCCTGTCTGTCTGTCTGTCTTCCTGTCTGTCTGTCTGTCTGTCTGTCTGTCTGTCTGTCTGTCTGTCTGTCTCTCCTGTCTGTCTGTCTTCCTGTCTGTCTGTCTGTCTGCCTGTCTCTTCTTCCTGTCTCTCTTCCTGTCTCTCTGTCTGTCTGTCTGTAATTTATTGAACTCTAGCAATAATCTATTAAACATTACATTGTTATAAGTTTGTTCTGTGTTTTGTTTCTGTTTCTCAGTGTCTTCATCAGCCCTTAACTTTGACTACAGAGCAGAGTCAGCTTGTGTCTACTCACGTACCTTCAACAGAGGTTTTCGTTTTTGTGTTCCAAAGGAAAAATCTGTGTTATGGACGTGACATCTCTCCGTTACGGACGTGACCGATCTGAAAAGCGGAATTCATTCGACTATAAAAACGCCTATAAAAATACTTTCAAAGCTATTATAGAGCTGTTTAGTGGTTATTTAATAGGGGTGCCCCACGATAAAGATTTTTCTAGTTAACTAGTCGTTCGTAGGCTATTCAACTAATCGCGCATTTGGCCTACTAATCCATAATAACCTTCAATATATTTTGCGCTCAAGCACACGTATAAAGTTTGCCTCAAAGCACAGGCAAAAGTAGCCTTACGATTATTAATGTATAGAAAAAAGAGATATTTTCATTATTTATTAATAAACTTATGTTTTCTTGTCGGCTGCAAGATGAAACTAACTCTCAGTGCTAACTCTCATCTCCACAGTAGCCTACTCGTTGCGCCTTTAGAGAGAAATGCAATTCAGACATAATCAGAGAGTATTTAATTTCGTTATTTTTGTTTGTTTAAAAGTAGACATTTCAAGCTTTTTGTAGATATATTTCTCTATGTGAGACACATACTGAGTTTTGGAGACGCGCTCCAGTTCAGAGACGGCAGAAAGCACATCCTGTTTGTTTTCATTATTTTACAATAGCAGAACGTTTATAATGAATTTACATAAATAAAGTCAGTTTCGAATTGATTTTAAGTTGTTTCATTATCAGGAAAAAAATGCAAGTGATCGCGCAGGCGCCCCCTTTCATGCATGCGCACTGATATTCCGCACAAACACGGGCCAAAAATATAACACATGTATAGCCTAAAGATTAACGCTAAAGTTTGGAATACACATTAAACTAAATCCTCACCAGTCTACATCCCAGACAGGTGCAGTTATAACCTATAAATTGAAGGCTATTTGACGTTCATCTAACTGACTAACGGCTCAAATTCATTGATCATAGTTGTTAATCAAGATCATGGGCCATTTTTATTGCCCCCCTAAAACGACTGCTCAGCCTCCCTAAAATTTTGCGATTAGCTCCATAAACTGCATAAACTGTACACGAATTCTGATCGCCTCAGTCCCTTTTATATTTCATAAGAAAGTTGCAGCAAACCTTGATCGGCTCCTCCTGTCTTTCAGCGCGTTCTTCTTTTTCAATCCGCAGACCTCGGCGGCGCAGAGTAAGAAAAAGAGGACAAGGTGTGTCCTCTACAACTCAAATAGGGTTGTACTATATCTATATATATATATATATCTATATATCTATATATATATCTATATATATATATCTATATATATATCTATATATATCTATATCTATATATATATATTACCCTCATTGGGGGCTGAGCCCACCTAAAATTAAAATCCTAAAATCACCCCTGATCAAGATTAAACGGATGCCGCTGAAAAAAAATGCTTTAATGAAAAAAAAAAAAAAAAAAAAAAGGCTTATAATGTTTTATTAAATTACTAAGATACAAACAGGTTTAGTAAAATATTCTAAATATATAACAGGCCTAGGAGAGCGCGGGGCACAACCTAACACTTGAATTTGTCAGTTTGTGTAAATGCACGTGGGGTTCAGAGTATAATTTTTTATCCACGTCGGGCAGGGGCTCGATTTCGAACAATTTTCGTTTTTGTGTTTCAGAGGGGGGGAAAAAAATCAATAAAGCGAAATTTATACCACTATAGAAAAGTTTTCAGAGTCCTTGACTCTGCAAATATGAAATTCACGAAATCTCCACTGAAGAGAGAAATGCATTTACAGATTATATAATCAGGTAGGCTAGCATATTTGATTTCGTTTTGAATTGGTTCACTAAAAGTTGGCAAGCTTTCTTTAGATTTATTTCTTATGTATGTAAGGCACCCAAATTTTAAGTTTGTTTCATTATCAGAAATAAAATGCAAGTAATCGCGCGGGCGCCTCCTTGTCATGCTTGAGCATTAATTCGTTTCCGAACAAACATTTGTATATGGATAATAGCTTAGAGCACATTTATATTAGGTTAACTCTAGAGTGTGGGATCCGCATTATAACCTGCAAATTGAAGGCTGTATAATAACGGGCTGACGTCGATGCCGCTCCAATTCGTTGTTGTTGTTGAAACTTGTTTCAATGACTCTCATAAACCTGTTTTAATAAATCGCTAATGCATTAAATAATAAAGATATCAAACAGGATAAGTTTCTGAATATTGTACACATATAAATATTTATAAAATGATAGACTGCGAATAAGATTAGTTTCACATTTTGCAACTGCATCTGCATAACAGTGAATTAGTTTTAACATGCAGTGATACAAAATAACACCAAACAAGATTTGTAATGAAGAAAAAATATTTAGACAAATAAGAATGAATGATGTTACTCCACAGCACATCTCTTGCACGTTGCAGCAGCATGCGTGCGGTACACGCAAATCTTGCTCTCTACATGAATGCAGCACACAGCGACACAAGTTATGTGTAAAACATAAAAGTTTTAAAGACGACATGATGACATGAACATTGACATTTGAAATAGCGATTTGTCCTTCAGTCCGTCTGTGCATTTCTGACCCGCACAGCAGATGCAGTCTTAGCTAAAACGACTGATGTTCTCGCTGAGAATGCAATTTTTAAAATGTTAGAATTAATTAATTTCTAAAATGTTATGATATATAAAGCCTAAAACAGATCACAGAAGTCTAGGCCTACACAGTATAGGCTATCAATCATCAGCAACTTGGCAAACATGCGTGCCGGTACAAGATTTAATATGAAGCGTCCGTAACGGTCACGTCCGTAACGCATTATATGATTGATAAGAGCAAAGAATAGAGATGAGCTGTTGGTCCTAATTAGCATGGCCATAAGTTGGCTTTGTACAGAAAGTTTCAAGTTAATTGCATTAATAATTACTGTATGATATAAACTTAATCTTTAAAATGATCTCTCATTTGAAAACATGAAATACTGTCGAATAAATATTTTTTGATGGTAAGGTTGACATTTGCGTGGAATTGCTGCAATATATTTGTCTCCTGAATCTTGTCTGCCTGTCTCTCTTCCTGTCTGTCTGTCTCTCTTCTTGTCTCTCTTCTGTCTGTCTGTCTCTCTTCCTGTCTCTTGGTCTGTCTCTCTTCCTGTCTGTCTGTCTGTCTCTCTTCCTGTCTGCCTGTCTGTCTCTTCTGTCTCTCTTCTTGTCTGTCTGTCTCTCTTCCTGTCTGTCTGTCTGTCTCTCTTCCTGTCTGTCTGTCTGTCTCTCTTCCTGTCTGCCTTTCTCTCTTCCTGTCTGTCTGTCTCTCTTCCTGTCTGTCTGCCTGTAATTTTTGAACTCTAGCAATAATCTATTAAACATTACGTTGTTATAAGTTTGTTCTCTGTGTTTTGTTTCTGTTTCTCAGTGTCTTCATCAGCCCTTAACTTTGACTACAGAGCAGAGTCAGCTTGTGTCTACTCACGTACCTTCTACAGAGGT
>NW_026129452.1:0-42500 GCF_022985175.1 Labeo rohita | reverse complement strand
ATTACATTGTTATAAGTTTGTTCTGTGTTTTGTTTCTGTTTCTCAGTGTCTTCATCAGCCCTTAACTTTGACTACAGAGCAGAGTCAGCTTGTGTCTACTCACGTACCTTCAACAGAGGTTTGTCAATATATTTGTGTCCTGAATCTTGTTTTGTAGAGAAATTCTGTTATTGTTCCTGTTTGAGAGTAAGCAGTGCTCTGTGTTTTAATTAGTCTTGTGTTTGTTTATTGTGTGTGTTATAGTCATGGGTTATGAGGTCATGATTTGGTATATGAGGACTCAGTATAGTAACTGTATGTGATTCAACATGTGATTCTGTGTGTATAAGGAAAGCTCATGAAGTACAGAGCAGTTCTGGAGATGTTGTTCATGTATTTATGTCCTTAGTTAGTGAGCCGCAGACACTGATTCACCGCGAGAGTGGCGCGCGCTGCAGTATGTGTGTAGTAAACAAAACTCTGCGTCTCCGGCTCCGCCATTCATTCAGAGATGATCGCGCAATTAGTTAATGCTTAACAGATTGCATAAATCAGTGGAAAATGTATAGAAATAATAATTCTGTGTAAAGGAATCCTGTTTCATTTTTCTGCCGGCACTGCAGAGGCATGTCACTTTTTTCAATGACAGGCTTTGACAATTAGCACTCTTAGGTCAAATTTATGTTAATAATCATGACATTAAACACTTTGCTCTGACTTGCGTGTATTTTTGCATTAATTTAACAGCTTGAGGTACTTGGTGTTGTTTTTGGCAGCCTGTTTTAATTTTAGTTTTAGTCTAGTCTTTGTATAAAGCTGTCATTTTAGTTTTTATTAGTTTTAGTCATGTTCATACGCTTTTTAGTCTAGTCAAGTTTTAGTCAACTAAAAGTCTGAGCATTTTAGTCTCATTTTAGTCAGAATTATCAATGACTATTTTCGTCTAGTTTTAGTCGACGAAAACTGATAACATTTTAGTCTAGTTTTAGTCAATGAAAATTGGGGTTTAGTCTCTTTTTAGTAATGCAATTCTATTTAACCCAGCCAATATAGTATAAGTACCTAAAAGTATAGTCAAGATACAAATATGCGCACGTGATTGGTGTGTGTGTAACGGTGAACACAAAACTTTCCCTGGAGTATGCCATTGCAAAGCAATTTCCCTGAAGCATTGGCTCTGATCTGCCATATAGCCTATTAGGGCTTAAACGGATCGCAGTCGATACGTGATGCGTACGGATCAGGTCAAAACCCCACCGTTTGGAATGTGAACACGTTCAAGCTATTTTAAACCATAAGAAGAAGAAACGAAACAGAACTCGATTCGTTACTTGCACGCTGTTCTCGCACACACCCGAAGCGCGCACAAACACAAAGACGTGTTTCAGACAGCGCGGCAGACCGGGTTGATTCCTCTTTCACCGTTTAAGATGCATACGCATGGGGTTTGCGGTTACGTCGCTATATTGGAAGTATTTCTGTTTTAAACCATGAAGGCGAGCCAATGGATATCAAACTTTGTGCAGTAGTTATGCTGGTGAACGTCTTAACTTCAGTTTTAACTTTACAATTCACTATATAGAAAGTGAAAGTAAAAAATAACTGACAGAGTTTTCTAACGCTGCAATACGGCGCATATTCTCTCGGACACGAATCTACTTCAGCATGTGCTGATAATGGTATATAACTGTCTAATAGTCTTAATAATTGTAATTTCAGACCTCTAATCCCCCGGTCCGCGAGTGGGGCTTGAGGAAGTGCCTCAGAAACAAAATAATAATAATAATGCGACTAAACAAAAGGAAATAACGTCATAACATTTCGTTTCGTCTCGTTTTAGTCAACGAAAATGAAGAGACATTTTAGCATAGTTTTTATTTTGTAAACCACATTTAGTCTCGTTTTTATTCGTCAACAATATTGCATTATTCATTTAATTATAGTCATCGTCACACGACCAGCATTTACGTTGCGTCTCGTCTCGTTTTCGTCACGTGATAAAGGTTCGTTGACGACGATATTTCGACAAATTAATTACTTCATATTGACATGAAAACATGTACTGGAGTGCACTGTATACATACCTTTTTGTTATCTGAGTTTTAAACGTGCATCTGAAATGTCAGCGCTGTCCACACTGTGCTCTCTCAAGGAGCACGCGCAGTATCACGTTTCTCTGTGCAGCGTGTGCAGTATCACGTTTCAAAACAAATGCATGTGTTTTCAGTCATTTTCGCCTCTAAAGGCCACTCTCGTCATAGATATGTTGGCTCTCGCACTGTATAAGGATAACGGACCCTTCACAGCCACTCCGGCAGCAGATGCAACCCGGAAAAACTATTGGCAAAGATTTTTGCCGATAACCGATAGTTCTGGAAATCAACTATCGGTGCCGATTAATCGGCAAAACCGATACATTGGTCGACCTCTAGTTATGAGGTCATGATTAGGTCATGATTTGGTCATGGTTTTTCCTGCATTTAAAATTTTTTTGGCGGCCGCCAAAGCCATATTTGATTGGTTCATGTGATGTAAATGACTGCTGCGCTTGTGACAGCGCTCTTGTTAACTGAGGGAGAGAAAGAACAGAGAGAACACTCTCTCGGCCTGTTTACACCTGGTCACTTCATGCACTTTCTCAGCGTAAATGCCTTCCGAAACGCTTTCGAGGTGGATTAAAAGTCTGATATAACTGAGCTAATGCTAGACGCATCACTGCGGATTCAGCCAGAAAGATGACGCGCAAACTGCAGCAAATGAAACAAAGTCGCAGACCCTTAACACACAATCTTCACTGGATAAAGTCATACTAATTTATTTTTTTCAGTGCTGATGCCACTCTCTCTCTCCTGTTGCGAACTTCGATTTTGCAATTAGCTGATGATTAATAAATGGAAGCGCATATCTGTTGATTTCATTGACGTGACCTGTGTTAATTTTGTATACAGCGTGAGAGTTCAAGACCGGAGTTATATATTTTGCGGAGACACATTTATGCGGCCAAGTGTAAAAGGAAACGTTTTAACAAATCAGATTGATATCTGAAAAAAGAGAACGCATAAAGTGACCATGTGTAAACAGGCTCTCTCTCTGTCTTTACTCTCCATCCCTCAAAATCAACTCAAAATCAAGCGATCCGCACGATGCAACTAACATGAACACTTTCAATAAAAGAAAAAAAAAATCATATGCAGTGTTTTAAGTGTTGTTGTTGAGACAAATCTTTTGCGATGTCCTAACAACCGAGACCAGCACACAATGCGTCCATGTCCGCTAATGATCGACTCGCAATTTAACGACTCGTTTGAACCAATTCATTTTAATGAATGGTTAAAACAACTCATCTGGCCAACACAAATTGTCAGGTCTGGCAAAGAATCCTTCAAAAATATGAAAGCCACTTTTAATGTGTGCCCTGACAGTGACAGTTTTTTTTTTTTTTTTCTTTCATGAATAAGTAGCCTATAATAAGCAGAAATCACAAACTTTTTATTTGCATTTATTGTAGTTATGGTCAATGTATTGGGCTCGCAGATCAAGTTTGGGGGTTGTCCTTTTTACTGTGTGGATGACCGTCAGCCACCACGAAGACCGTTTTTGACCCAGGAAAAACCCTGTTGGTATATGAGGACTCAGTATAGTAACTGTATGTGATTCAACAATGATCTGTGTTTTAAATAGTCTTGTTTGTTTATTGTGTGTGTTATAGTCATGGGTTATGAGGTCATGATTTGGTATATGAGGACTCAGTATAGTAACTGTATGTGATTCAACAATGATCTGTGTTTTAAATAGTCTTGTTTGTTTATTGTGTGTGTTATAGTCATGGGTTATGAGGTCATGATTTGGTATATGAGGACTCAGTATAGTAACTGTATGTGATTCAACAATGATCTGTGTTTTAAATAGTCTTGTTTGTTTATTGTGTGTGTTATAGTCATGGGTTATGAGGTCATGATTTGGTATGTGAGGACTCAGTATAGTAACTAGGGTTGTCAAAAGGTACCGAGTTCGGTACTTTCGGTACTGAAATTTTAAAAAAGTCCATTTCCCGCTCACATTTGATAATTGATAATGATGATAAGCGATTCACGCTCCTCACCGAGCGCTCACATATAAGCACAACCAGAGTGTTTTAAAGCCGCGTCTGTCAGCGGATCAGTCTATATGCAGATGTATTAGGGATCCACTGACAGACGCGGCTTTAAAACGCTCTGGTTGTGCTTATATGTGAGCGCTCGGTGAGGAGCGTGAATCGCTTATTGTAGCCAATCACAGTCATGTCTGTTGAGCGCGTGAACACTATGGCCAATCAGCGATGTTTAAAAATCTGCTCAACAGCGCTCAAATGTGAGCGGGAAATGGACGTTTTTAAAATTTCAGTACCGAAAGTACCGAACTCGGTACCTTTTGACAACCCTAATAGTAATTGTATGTGATTCAACAGTGATCTGTGTTTAAGTCTTGTGTGTGTTTATTGTGTGTGTTATAGTCATGGGTTATAAGGTCATGTGACCAAATGACCATGTTTCGGTTTCTATGAATTTTTTTTTTTTTTTTTTTTTTTTTGTATATAATTTTTTTGTGTTAGGGTTAAAGTTATGATTTATTCTTACAATTAGGGGTGTCCAAAATTAATCGTTGAATCGATGCGTTGCGATGCGGACATGGACTGCATCGATAATCGAATAGATCATAATCGATTATAACCCATGACATCATTCGCATACGTGCTTGTTATGCGAGTATTAAAATGCACTCTCTATTTCAAAATCTGCATATGGCACAGTTGTGTGTGTGTGTGTGTGTGTGTGTGAGAGAGACACACGTGGCAGGCTTCATTGCACAGAATAAGCACTGTGAGACGCGTGTGTATTTCTTAACTTCTGCTCGCTGTTATTTTAGTATTAGCTATATGCTTTAATTTCTCCAGTTTGTAATGCAGTACTTATTAGATGCATGAAGCTTACGTACGACAGACTTTCATGTGCGCTTTGTCTTTGTTTGCCCTAAACCTCGCAGAGCAGTTAAATTCACTTGCATCTACTTTAATGATATGAAATTGATGTAATCCTGTGTTTGGCCTGCCATTATATTAGGGGGGCGGCTCTTAAGTTAATTTTATTTCATTGCATTTTTTTCTATAGTGCCAATCACAATAAAAGTCATTTAAAAGTTTTTTTTTTTTTTTTTTTTTTTTTTTTAAATATAAATAGAATAGATCTATACCTTGTTGTTTTATTAAACAAAATAAATAGCCTAATGTTATTTATCTCATTTAATCTATTAAACATTACGTTGTTATAAGTTTGTTCTCTGTGTTTTGTTTCTGTTTCTCAGTGTCTTCATCAGCCCTTAACTTTGACTACAGAGCAGAGTCAGCTTGTGTCTACTCACGTACCTTCAACAGAGGTTTGTCAATATATTTGTCTCCTGAATCTTGTCTGCCTGTCTCTCTTCCTGTCTCTCAGTTGGTGTTTTTGGCTATGGTTTCATTCTGTGTTTTGATTGTGTGTGATTTTGATTCAGGTAGTATAATTCAGAATATGTCTGTCAGTTATCAGTATATTGTTCTGTTTAATGAAGGTTTCCTTCTTCTGCAGGAAATAATACCTGGTTCCCAGAAGCAAGTGAAGAAGCCAGCAAGTGCCTGTCAGGGTAAGATGGTTTATCACATTGTATTACATGGCACTCTGGAATACTCTGTTGAACCGTTCAATATTACTTATAAATTAAAATATTAAGGTGCCTAATTAATAACAAGATTTTATTTACAATTAAATAAAACAAATTGTATTTTCATGGTATGTTTTAACTGTCTTTGCTTTAAATCAATCAATATTTCATATGCAAAAGTTAACTCACTGCCAGCTAATAAACTTTAGTGATGATCAATTACTGCATTTCACATGCTAAGAAAATATGCTAAACATCACAATACCGAACAACTTTAATGGTATTGAATTCAAAATATTGGTATTGGAACTTCTACCTACACTCAACCTATGCACAACTGATTTGTCTAAACATTTACAGATTACTGAAATGTAATATTACATTTGCATAATGAACACAAATTAAATTATTAATTTCAGAAATTGTGTTTCGTTTAGGTTGTAAGACACATCAGCTTGTCAAAGAGATGTCATCTTTAAAAAAATGCTCAGTTTGTGATGGACCATTTTCCCCGCTGAAGTGGTGGGGGCTGAAATGTAAAGGTTAGTATTAAAATTCACATGGGACTTTTTCATGTTGACAGGTGTAATGGTAACAAATACATATATGGCAAATGAACAACATATTACATATATTTAGAAATGATTAAACCATGTTTGGCTTTCTGGCTTAAAGGTAAGAATTGTGACAACATACTATTTCCACATTAAGGGGAGCACAGAGCAAGTAATGGGAATATTTTCTAGCATTAGGGCTCGTAATCATGGTCAGGTTACTATGCAACTTAAAAGGCATGTTATTAAGTAGGCATGAGAAAACCAACTTAATGGAATCCGACTTGGGCCCCGTTTACACTAGTGGATTTTAGTTTTAAAACGTTTACGCCTATCGTTTACACTACTCTGTCGTTTTCCAACTTCGAAAATTGAGACTTTTGAAAACGCTGCAGTTGTGTTTCAGTGTAAACGGAGGAAAATGGAGACTTTGAAAAACGATGGCGTGGCTGCCCACATTCTCTCTGCGTTTCCTTGACGACCGTGTAAACAACAACATCATGCGCGTTGTTGAACCCATAGATGTGTGTTGGTAGATTCCTCATTCGATCGTTCCAAGCATGCAGATGCGTCCGCGATTTAAATAATAGGGAATCTACATATCTATGGTTGTACAGTAGGTGGCCAACCAAAACGCCTACTACCGCCGCTGCAGGGCCATGGAGTTAACTTTAATTCAGTCGCGTGTTAAAGTCGTTCACGAAACTACCGCCAGGTGGCGCAAGGTTTCCAAACTGACTACAATTTTGTTTTGTTAAATAGAGATAACATAACCAAATAAAACAACAATAACATTATAATATAACACATTTAAAAATTATTAGAAAAATAATTGAAATAACATTTTAGAAAGTTAATTTCAAAACTGAAATAAAATGTTGTGCGTGATGACATCATCCTTAAAAAAACGAATTGTCACATAAGTTTTAGTGTAGGTCTATCACAAAAAAATTTTGCTCTTGAGCTGTTTTCATACATAATTTCACCTATTGCGCAAATTAAATGCTAATAGCCTGTTCTTCATCAGTTGGAGAAAAAACAAAACAATCTGTAGGCTATAGGCCTACATAAAAATATTTTAACAAGTTTGAGTTTTCATACTTTGCTAGACTATTTAGATAATTCATTATCAGGCAGGCTATTAATATTTTTTTTCTGATGAACTTTTATTAGATTGTATTAATAATATAAATTTGAATGTTTATTTTGGTTATTTTATTTCTCATAACCTACAACCGACGGTCATTAAGCCATTAGCTATTAACCGACAAAGATTGTTAAATTACAATGAAATTACATTCAAATTGATATGTGGCTGTAACCCATTAAAAATGCCTAAATTCGTTTCCAGGGATTAATTTTATACAAGCAAAAAGCAGCATCAGACTGTGAGGATTCACATCACATCACGCGCAGAGCTTGTGTGAACAGAGAAAAACCTAGCTATATATAGCCTAAAAGAAATGAATAGGCCCATATGCCAAATATATTTTTCTAACAAAATAATAAATTAACAAAACGAAGGGGGAAAAAAAACTGCACCAAGTAGTAGCCTATATGCAGAATTTCAGTAAATTTTTGTGATGCACTCTTGAGAAAGTGGCCTTCAAAACTGTTTTTATTGTGAATGTACACAAATAAAATATTTAAAATAGTTTCAAATAATGTTTTATTCTTGAACCAGTATTGTAAGCTGTTTCCACTTTTATAAGAGGAAAAAAAATCAGATGATCCTGCCGGCGCTGCACGCAGTTATAGGCCTATAAGCATTACTAACTGGACAACTTTCTCTTCAGAACAAAATTAGGCCTAATAAATTTAAACTTTCAACTTATTATAAAAACATCAAATTAAGATATGTACAGTGGGTACGGAAAGTATTCAGACCCCCTTAAATTTTTCACTCTTTATTATATTGCAGCCATTTGCTAAAATAATTTGTTAATTTTTTGAATTTTTTAGAATAATTTTTTTGAATTCTTTCCGTACCCACTGTATGTTTGAGAGGTAACTCTCTTTTTCTTACCATATACAATTTTAGATACAATAATATGAATATGATTTAATGCGTTTTTGAACTAGTCTACAGAGAAACGGTGCTTTGACGCAAGCACCACCACAAACACAGACGCTGTCTATAGGCTATTTTTTTCATGTCAACACTACATTTATTTCATAATTTTTTGCTCATAGATAAGACTAATACTTCATTTGGAAATGTAATGGTCTACTCTTATTTTTGTGTCCACTCACAATATCAAGAAAAAGCTGTGCTTTTGTAAACAAAAAAAAAATGCATGGTTATTACTAGGCCTACAGCAAAAATATATATTTTTATATGAGTTTGAAAAATAAACGGGGCTATCATCTGTGATGTTCATCAAAAGTAGCATCAAAAAGCAGTGTGCTCACTGGATGGATGTTCAGTTCATTATGAAAAAAATATAGATTTATTATAATAATATATGATTAGCATTTGAACACTATAATAAACACAAAATGATCTGCATGATGACACTGTTATTATTATTATTATTATTATTATTATTATTATTATTATTATTATTGCGAATAGGGCTGTGCAGTTAATCGAAATTCAGAAAAAAAAATCATGTAACGCGACTTTCATAAAACGGGACGTGCTTGATTTATTAATGTTTCTTTTGTTGTGTTTTTAAAAGTGCATAAGAAAACGTGTGCTGTTCTGTGTATGCGCTCAGAGACGGAGCAGAACATGGACATGTAAAGTTATCTTTTAAGGTGCGCGCCTAAACGCTCAAATACATGCAAAAATATTTCAAAATGAGGCGCTTGGTGATTGTTCATGTAAACGCTAGTCAGTTATGTCTTAAATGATTATAAACAGTTGAGAATGAAAATACGTGTGCAACAGTATATTGGACCCGTGTGGTTAAAGCGGCAACACACAATATTCCTTCTGCCCTCTCTGTGCCTAATATGAATAAAACGTAAAAATACAAAGAGAAAAATCACTCACTGCTCTTGAATGAATGACGTTTGTAGTTTTAATCAGAAAGAAAGCATGTTTAACTATTACAGTAAAGACGCAGTTTTATTTTACATTCAAATAATTACATTCAATTTCTGTAGTATTGTTAGACTACTTTAGACTTGCATAAAAGTATTCAGTTTTTTTTTTAAAGCACTGTTTTTTTTATTTGCATCTTTTTTTTCTGCTGTATTGCTATCTTTAAATTAATCACTAATATAAAGTTTTGGACCCTGTCATAATCGTTAAATAATCGTGATTACAATATTGACCAAAATAATCATAATTATGATATTTGTCAAAATCGAGCAGCCCTAATTGCGAAGTGAGAAGAGTGAAGAGAATTTTACCATTTTACACTAAGCAACAGTAAAGAGACTGAAGTGACTCCAGCTGGAGGGGGTAGAGGTTTGGGGGTGGGGGTTGATAAAGTTGCGGAACAGGTTTTGACAAAGTGTCTGTTTTAGGACAAATGCCTCCATTGGTTTGGCTTTTACAATTTTTTTGCAAAGGCAGAGTACACATACAGAGTATGACATGCAATATAATACGGTTTTTGTTTTTTTTCTCAAGATGCGGCATCTCTGCGTGAGAGACAAAGAAACTGACAAAAACTGCAGCTTTGTACTATTTTTAATTTTGCACTGTTTAAATTGTATGTGGCAACCCTGCAGTTGTTTTGACAATACAAATGTAAAAATAGATTGCAGTAATAACTGTCCCGGGACCTAATAATTTTTAGTTTCATTATTGGCCAATTCCAGCGTCTCTGACGTGACATTCACAGTCAAAACCTGAAATATAAATTCTCACAGAATGCATTCATCATTTTAGTTACCAATATGTTGATATCTCTTTGTGTTTTTCAAAATCCCAAACAGAGTCCAGACATCAGAACATATCCATCTATGAACGCGTTTCATAGGCTATTTTAGAAATGGGAAATACATGCATTATGGACGAGACAAAAAAAAAAAAAAAAAAAAAAAAAAAGAATTTTGGGGACACAACATATCTGTGATTTACAATGGACAAACCAGAAGTAAAAATATCTGCGGAATGGATATTAAATTTATTTCAATTTATGTTTTTTTGTTTCAGAGGAAAAATCTATCTTATGATGTATCATCTCTCCGTTACTGACAGTTCTGAAAGCAGAATTTATGCAAGCGTGTATAATGCTTTAAACAGATGTTTAGAGGGTGTGCAGGCTGCCACCCGCTAAAGATTTTTCTAGTTTCTATCTAGTCGTTCATTTAAGTCATATTGTTCAACTAATCTAAAGTTTATATAATAGTCTTAATATATTTCGCGCTCAAGCACACTTATTAAGTTTGCCAAAATGCACAGGCAGAAGTGGCCTAATAGTTATGAAAAAAAAAATTATTTATTAATAAACTGTTTTCTTGGACGCACCTTTTAAGAGAAATGCATCCTTCACAGATTACATCAGGGAGTATTTGCTTTCGTTTTGAATTGGTTCATTTAAAAATAGACATTTCAAGCTTTCTGTATCTTCCGGCGTCCTTGAGCTTGGGAAAGGCACTATATAAGTTATTATTATTATTATTATTATTATTATTATTATTATTATTATTATTATTATTATTATTATTATTATGCAAGGCACCCTAATTTTAAGTTATTTCATAATCAGGAAATAATTAAAGTGTTTGCGTGGGCGCCTCCCTCTCATGCATGCACATTTTCCACAAAAAAACTTGAATATGGATAATAATAGAACACATTTCTTTTAGGTTACAGTATGGGATCCGCATTAAAAGTAAATCTTCACAAGTCTACAACTGAGACAGATGCAGTTATAACCTGTAAATTGAAGGCTATTTGACGTTTTAAAATAACAGGCAATGCAATTCATTGATCATTAGTTGTTGTTGATCAAGATTAAACAGATATGACTCTCATAAACTTGTTCTAATAAATCTCTTTTGCATTAAATAATAAAGATGCAATTGCATTAAATAGTAAAGTTACAATGCAGGTCAAGTTACATTGTACAAATAATAATGTGCACTTTGTTGATTATAATGAGAGAACTTGAGTTTAAACGGTTTTATCCATCCCTTTTTATCAGTTTCAATATTTTAGCTAAATCGTGACAGGTTTAATTTATTCATTTCTTGTTTTAGTTAGGTCTAAATAATGGGAGTGAAATACAGTGCCTCACGTTTTACTAAAATAATTCATAAAACACGCAATACGTTCTTAAGGAGTGTAGATCTTTTCCCAGAGTATTTCTCTGTCAAAATAAAGGACAGGTAATGAATAACTAAGTATGCGTGACAAAAATGTATGCTGTTTTAATCAAAGGAATTTTAACATATGAATTAAAAATGGACTTGTGACGAATATTAATAACGTGAAAATATTTTTATTTTGCACATTCATGAGTATGTTTCCTAGCCTACTAAAATAGGCTACCACTTTTAATGCTCCGATGCAAAGTAGCGTAAACCACAGTTTTGTTTTTTTTTTTATTTATGAATTTTCCTATTAAACATTCTATTTTCTTAAACAGTGTGCACTACTACATGGCATGTGTACTGTTACCATAAAGGACAAGAAATACAAAACAGTTGGGTAAGTACTCTATTTTTGTGACATTTCAAAGCATTTGACACTCTCAAATACAGAGAAGTGAGACAAACAGACCACCATTTATAACATCACCTTTTAGTTTAGTTGAATTTAATGTTAAATTAATAACTAAATCATATATTTTAGCATCAAAGTAACATGGTAAAGTCTAATGGGCAACCCTGATGAATGCTGAACTTTAAAATCATATGAATAGTTCATCCAAATATGAAAATTCTTTTATAGTTTACTCAACTTCATGTCATACCAAATGTATGACTTCCTTCCTTTAGCTGAACGCAAACAATTTTATATTAAAATGCTGCCATGTGTCTTACACTGAACAAAATAATAAATGCTACACTTGTTTTTGGCCCCATTTTTCATGAGCTGAACTCAAAGATCTAAGACTTTTTCTATGTACACAAAAAGGCCTGTTTCTCTCAAACATTGTTCACAAATCTGTCTAAATCTGTGTTAGTGAGCACTTCTTCTTTGCCAAGATAATCCATCCACCTCTCAGGTGTGGCATATCAAGATGCTGATTTAACAGCATGATTATTGCACAGGTGTCCCTTAGACTTACCACTCCAACACACTGTTGTATACGCTGATTCAGAGCATCCTAAACATGTTCAATGGGTGACTTGTCCGGTGATTATGCTGGCCATGCAAGAACTGGGATGTTTTCAGCTTCCAGGAATTGTGTACAGATCCTTGTAACATGGGGCCGTGCATTATCATGCTGCAACATGAGGTGATGGTTGTGGATGAATGGCACAACAATGGGCCTCAGGATCTTGTCACAGTATAAATCAATAAAATGCTTCTGTGTTTGTCCATAACATACGCTTGCCCATACCATAACCCCCACAATGTTGACACACCTAAGGCACACCTGTGCAATAATCATGCTGTCTAATCAGTATCTTGATATGCCATACCTGTGAGGTGGATGGATTATCTCGGCAAAGGAGAAGTGGTCACTAACACAGATTTAAGCCGCTTTTCCACTATCGGGTCAAACGGTTCTCTTCGCAAACGATTCCATTCCGAGCTGGCTGGTACTGTGGGGCAGCCGTGGCCTAATGGTTAGGGAGTCGGGCTTGTAACCGAAAGGTTGCGGGTTCGAGTCCCAGGTCCGGCAGGGATTGAAGGTAAAGGACACTGTGCAAAGTCAGGGAGGACAAAGAACAGCTTCTGCATGTGGCCCCTTATTGGCCCAACAGGACCTGGTTCTCAGAACTCACGCTCCTGGTGTCAGCTCCTCCTTGGCGGATTCCCTTGAGGAATGATCTTTTTTCTCAAGGGAAAGGCACGATCTGGCATCCGTGCCCGGATCTCTGGAACCTCCATGTTGGTTCCTGAACCAGGAGGATTTAAGAGAGCTTTTACCAGCAGTGGTGAATATCATCACTCAGGCCAGAGCCCCCTCAATGAGACAACTGTACGACCTGAAGTGGTGCATTTTCGTCAACTGGTGCTCTTCCCATGGGAAGGACCCACGGAGATGTAGCATCGGATCTGTGCTCTCGTTCCTACAAGGTGGCCTGGAAAGGCGCCTATCTGCATCCACACTTAAGGTGTACGTGGCCGCGATTATAGCTAACCACGACACCGTGGAAGGCAGATTGGTGGTAAAGCACGATCTGGTGATAGGTTCCTCAGAGGCACCAGGAGATTGAATCTCCGCACCTCATTCTCTCTTGGGATCTTGCTGTGGTCCTACAGGCCTTACAAGCAGATCCATTTGAGCCTTTTCAGTCAGCTTAGTGCCCTCTCTATGAAGATGGCCCTCCTGACTGCGCTCACTTCCATCAAGAGTGTTGGGGACCTTCGAGCTCTCTCCACTGACGAAACATGCCTCGAATTCGGGCCGGCAGACTCTCACGTTATCCTGAGACCACGGCCTGGATACGTGCCTAAGGTTCCCACCACTCCCTTCAGGGACTAGGTGGTGGCATTACAGGCTATCCCTTCTCAGGAAGAGAAACCCCTACCTGCTTTTGCTGTGTCCAGTACAAGCTCTTCAATCTACTTGGACCGCACTCAGAGTTTCAGACGCTTTGAGCAACTCTTTGTCTGCTATGGAGGACGGCAAAAGGGGAATGCCGTCTCCAAACAAAATCTCCCACTGGACAGTGGACGCGATTCACATGGCATATCGGGCCGGAGGCCTACCATGCCCGCTGGGAGTGAGAGCTCACTTAACCAGGGCATGGCTGCCTCGGCAGCCCTGGCAAATGGGGCCTCTCTAGCAGATATTTGTAGAGCTGCAGGTTGGGGTACACCTAATACATTCACCAGATTTTACAATCTGCGAATGGAGCAGGTATCCTCTCGAATGCTGAACGTCAGCCCTTGATGACTGCAAGGTGTGAAGCCTATTCCAGCGACACCCCCTCTGGTGGTGACTCGCTCATTCGCTCCAGAATGAGTTCCTTCTATGAACCCTGGACCACCCTTCCATCACACAAAGCACTCCCTGTTCTTAGCAAGTTTGGCGGAGGAACTTGCTATTGAGAACTCAAGACAAGTCAAGTTCCCAGAAAGTTAACCCTTGCCCGAGCTCTATGCTCCACATGTAGGGCGCAGTGTTCCCCTTAGACAGTCACACTGTCAACAAGTCTTGTGCTTGGCAGATCTCCCCTCACGTGGAGACCTTCCCCATAGTACTTCCTCAGTGAGTCCATAGGTGGAATTGTCACGTCACCTCCCCTAGGCGGCAGGATGTGATATCCGTAGTGTCTTCTCTCCCTGGGGGAATCAAGGCACTTTCCCAACATTACAACCAAGATAGTTATTATTGGTAAGTATAGAGAAAAGGCTACAGCTAATGGGCTTCCGCCTACATGGAGGCTCTCCCGATGGCGGGGAGTGAAGCCTAAAATTTTGGACGTTGGAAGGTCGCGAAGGAGGGTCATTTGGTTGTGACACGCTGCCCTCAGAATGGAATGAGTGAACAGATGCTAAGCTAGGCTATTTATACCCGGATATCGGGGTGTGGCTAGCTATGCAAATTCTGCATAACATTAACAAAGATTAATAAAGAGTGTAATTTTATTAACTAACATTAACAAAGATTAATAAAGATTATTAATCTTTGTTAATGTTAGTTAATAAAAATACAGCTGTTCATTCTTAGTTCATGTTAACTTATGTATTTAATGTTAACAAATGACATCTTATTGTAAAGTGTTACCGTTTTCTCTTCTAATTCTTACGTGTTCACTGATTGTACTTCTTAAAAGTTGTTTTTAAAGAAGTTTTTTTTTCTGAATATTCACAAATCTTTCATGAATTGACAGTGTTATCATTATAACATATAGCAGTTTGTGTAATACAATTGCAATACAGTTGCATTACTTTTTCGTGTTTTACCCAGAAATTAAATTCATTTTTCACTCATTGAAATAAATGGAAATTTATAACTTCAACCCTGGAGTGTTATTGGAGGGTATTACAAGACTTCTGAACTTTTGTGACTTAAAAAAATATATATATTTAGCAAATCTAGGTCAATGAAATTACCATATATGGTTCCTCGCCAGTCTATGGTCATCTGTTTTCCCAAAAAATGCATATATAAAAATTTAAAAAATAAATAAATAAAAAAAAAAAAAACACATACATAAAATATAAATAAATACTTCTCAAAACTGAAGTTGATCCACTGATGTCACATGGACTATTTGACAGATGTATTTACTATGTTTCTGGACCTAAATCATTTCAGTTGTGTTGCTGTCTATGGAGGGGCAGATACCTCTCTGATATCATCAAAAATATTTGTGTTCTGAAGATGAACGAAGGTCTTACAGGTTTGGAAAGACATGAGGGTGAGTAATTAATGATAAAATTTTCATTTTGGGATGAACCCTTCAAAAGTAAACCACATGAGATCAGGGGGTTATTACATATCTTATGAAGCAAAATGAAATGTTTGGGACAGTTCAACATTTGTAACATAAACATATGTAAACATAACACGTTACTGGACAAATAAAATAGCTGAGCTATGGTCAGCTGAGGAGAGGAAGACATCTTAGATAATTACTATGGATTATTTTGGCTGAATGTTGTGTTTGAAGGAAATATTTTATAGATTAACAAATATATTAATGCCTAAGTGGTTTTACAAACATGGCTTACAAAAATGAACGTGTTCATTTTGAGACAAAACAATAGCACTGATCCATTTTAAAATGTCAGCACAACCTGTTTTCAGTTCAGACAGCTGTAACGTTTATTTTAGTCTAGAACTAGTCTTAAGCCCTGTATGGGAAACCACCCTAAAGTGTTCAAATAATACCAGCACATTCTTCAGTTTCAGCTGACTAGTGAGATGGCTGCTTCAAACAGTTTAAGGTGTTTGTACATTTGCGCTGTGAAGTCAAACATTTCTATTTACAAACATTCTTTTTTCAAATTGTATTTTTGGGAATCAGACACACTGTAAGGTTTATCTCTTTAACAAAGCATTTACCTGATTTCTGTGATGTTTTTGATTTGGCTCCATTATTCTGCTTTACTATCATAACACTGCTGTCCTTCTGAAACGTCCTCTCCATATTTTTAGCCATAAATCATTAATATTTGTCATTCTTCATGATTATCACTGGGTTTTGAAAATATTTAACCAATAAAAAGTATTAAAAAGTGCTTGTTAACCTTGACAACACAGAGTATTAGTAATTGTTTAAAAAGTAAAGTGTTTTTTCCATTTCTAAAAACCTGCTTATTTGGACATACAAGGTTTTGGAAGGACAGTGACAATGTATAACCCTATACAACAGACAGACAGCTTCTGCAGTAAAAGTACCCTGTTTAATTCCAGGTCTCATCTTTTGGTTCTTGAGAATACCAGAAAATGACAGACAGAGATCCCATTGAGACAGACTTAGCCCTACATTAGTAAACAATTTTGGAGCTAGGTTAATAGCTAAAAACATTACACATTCTCTGTAAAACTAGCAACAAACATTGTTAGAGGAGCTAAAGGAAAACTGGATCCGCAGTTGAGTCAGGGTTCTACCAAGGTTGTTTTTCCACTAATTTACCTTTAGTTCTTTGCACCCTACACCCTAATAAAAAATAAATATACTTTAATGTAATTGAATTAAATTAAAATGCCCTGCAATTATAATTTTAGTATCCTAAACTGGAATACTTATAGTCTGCTAAATTGTAACAACTAAATTTGTTCTTAAAGCACTATAATTTTGTGGAAGTAGTGCTGAAGTCCAATTAAAGATATACTTAGTATATTTTATTGTGCTAAAGTGGAATTATTGCAAGTATACTTCAGGTACACTTTAAATATTTCTCATTTATTTTTCAGACATCATACAGTCCTCACCAAAAGAGGAATTAAAACAATTAATTTTAAGAAATATGCATTATGCAGTAGTACACCAAAAAAGTTTAATAATACTTTTTATATCAGTAAGTCTCAAAAATCTGTCAGTAAAATGTTAATGGATTTTAACTATTCTTAGTATGAAATAAATGTATTTTAAATATATTATATATATATTTTTTTTTTTTTTTTTTTTATACTAGGGTATGAATTGTGACATAAGAGAAAATAGTTTAAAGATTACAGATTATTTGTGTAATAGACCATTTTTGTGCTGGTATATTTCAGATCTGTGAGAGTCATTTTGCACTATCCAGTGATAGGTTCATTTACTTAATAACAACATGAACTCAAAAGGAGCCAGGAGCCTGTGATCACAAATAGTACCATTTCCATGATATGAAGTGTACAAAATATTTATTTAAAACATATTAAATGTCGTAATTTATTTGAGGCCTAGTCCTTGATTAATCTAATTCCTGGCCAGGAAACCATTAAATAACTTGTTAATGAAGCACTAATATTTATGCTACTGTCTGTATCTCCTAATGCAAAACCAGACATTTTCTCTCTTGGTTTGTACTTTTTCTGCAGTATATGTGCATGTCAGTACATACTTGCAATCACAAACAGGTAGTGGCAAAGTAGAGCAATGACATATTGTCCAGAAGTGAATTGATTGCAGATATATAATTGCTCCATCTCCCATTTTGTACATATATGTATATACGATAATGACTTTGTAGTTCGTGTTCCCATATACACTTAACTCGATCTGTGTGTTGTATGTATAGAGACCTCATAAACACTATTGTCCTCATAAACCATCAATTAACTTGATCTGTGTGTTGTATGCATTCCGTGTTCCTCATAAACCTATTGTCCTCATAAACCATCAATTAACTCGATCTGTGTGTTGTATGTATAGAGACCTCATAAACACTATTGTCCTCATAAACCATCAATTAACTTGATCTGTGTGTTGTATGTATAGAGACCTAATAAACCATTTCGTCCTCATAAACCATCAGTTAACTCGATCTGTGTGTTGTATGTATAGAGACCTCATAAACACTATTGTCCTCATAAACCACAATGTGGTTTTGTCCCCATAACCCTGTAAAATGTCACATATTTAATATATGTATGTTATAAAAATGAAATTAAGTTTTTGAAGTGAGATTTGTCTTCTGTAGACCAAATGAAAATTTTTGACATAACTTTTATCTTTATTGGATAATGGGAAAGGTGGGTCCCCATAAACCACTGAAAAAACACAGTGGCCTCATAAACCACATATGCCTGTGTGTGTTTAATGTGTGTGTGTGTTTAATGTGTGTGTGTGTTTAATGTGTGTGTGTGTTTAATGTGTGTGTGTGTGTTTAATGTGTGTGTGTGTTTAATGTGTGTGTGTGTGTTTAATGTGTGTGTGTGTTTAATGTGTGTGTGTGTGTTTAATGTGTGTGTGTGTGTTTAATGTGTGTGTGTGTTTAATGTGTGTGTGTGTGTTTAATGTCTGTGTGTGTGTTTAATGTGTGTGTGTGTTTAATGTGTGTGTGTGTTTAATGTGTGTGTGTGTTTAATGTGTGTGTGTGTTTAATGTCACACAGAGACACTGAAGAGTTGTAATTAAAAAGGTAAAATCCAGCGTGTAGTGTTTGAGTGAATGTGTGTGTGAATGTGTGTAAGTGTGTGAGTTTGTGTGTGTCAGAGACGCTGTAGAAGGACAAAGTGCCGCCAGACACGTCCACATACACTCCTACTCTCTTACTGGACACTGAACCAGCAGATACAGCAGTGGACTTATTATTGTGAAGGGCAGTGAATGTGTGATCAGAGCATTCAAGACTCCAGGAGTTCACATTATGTCCAAACACACAGTCATGACTCCCTCCTTTCCTCTTGATTTCTTTATATGACACTGATATTTGAACATAATGTCCACTCCATTCAGTCTCCCAGTAACAGCGTCCAGTCAGACTCTCAACACTCAGAACCTGAGGACACATCAAATCTGTCTGGATGATCAGGATATGACTGTTGTTCTTTCACAAGTGTCACCTTTCTGTTCTCGTCAGACAGTTTGAGGTGTTTGTTTGCTGTGTTTGTATCCAGTGTGAGATCACAGGCATCTGAACACAAGAACACACATTACAAGAGACACATTTACAACAACAAACAACAAACAACAAAACTGTGTGTCTGTTTGTGGACTTACATCTTTGAGGTCCTGATGTGATCCTGAACTCTCCTCCATGATCCACACTAGAAAACACACGTTTTAATAATTTATTTAAATCCACTTAAAGAAAATAATTTACAGGGACAAAATATTACAGACACACAGACATTAAACACATTAAACACATTAAACACACACATATTTATGTGACTAATGGCAGATGTGAGTGTTTGTAAAACCATTTTTGTGAAATTACTGCAATTCTGTACTAGAGGTGAATCTTCACTGGAATCACTGAAACACAAAACTAACCACAAAACACCCTAGCAACCACCCATAACACCCTGGCAACTGCCTAGCAACCATGGAAAATACCAATGCAACTGCATAGAAACCATGGAAAATACCAAAGCAATTGCCTAGCGACCACCCAGAACACCCTAGCAACTGCATAGCAACCATGGACCAAAACTGCATAGCAACCATGGAAAATACCAAAGCAACTGCCTAGCAACCACCCAGAACACCCTAGCAACTGCATAGCAACCATGGAAAATATCAAAGCAATTGCCTAGTGACAACCCAGAACACCCTAGCAACTGCCTAGCAACCATGGAAAATACCAAAGCAACTGCCTAGCAACCATGGAAAATACCAAAGCAACTGCCTAGCGACCACCCAGAACACCCTAGCAACTGCATAGCAACCATGGAAAATACCAAAGCAACTGCCTAGCAACCATGGAAAATACCAAAGCCTAGCGACCACCCAGAACACCCTAGCAACTGCATAGCAACCATGGAAAATACCAAAGCAACTGCCTAGCAACCATGGAAAATACCAAAGCAACTGCCTAGCGACCACCCAGAACACCCTAGCAACTGCATAGCAACCATGGAAAATACCAAAGCAACTGCTTAGCAACCATGGAAAATACCAAAGCAACTGCCTGGCAACCATGGAAAATACCAAAGCAACTGCCTAGCGACCAATTTAGCAACTGTCTTGAAAGTGTCGAAGATTTTCATTAATCTTAAATCAGTATAAAACAGAATTATGCCTGTACATAAGATGATATTATTGTACTATTATCATCTGACTAATAAACTTATATTGCAGAGCTTAAGTTATGTAGGTTTTTGTGAAATGGCTCTAAATTGGTTCAATAATGACTTATCAGAAAGAACTCAGTGTGTGTCTCAGTGTGTCTCTAAAATTATAAAAGGTGTTCCACAGAGATCTATTTAGCCCTGAATTTATTCTCCATCTATATTAATGACCTACTGTAGGTCATGGGATAATCTCAGCTACAATTCATCTCTATGCTATAACCACAGCAGCACATTTGGTGAACCAAGACATAGATAAAGAATTTTCAGTCAGCAACTGTCACTGTCTAACTTAAAATTGGGTTTGCCTTTGCATTAAAACAGATTGCTCTATTTTAACTTAACAAGGTGAATGAACTGTAAAGTAAATTGTTACAAATATTTGGGCATATGACTGGATGAATAGTTGGGATTTTATGTACATATTGAAAACCTTTTATAAAAAGCTTAGACCAAAATTGGGTTTTCTTTTCCATTTAAAGAAATGCTTTCTTTTTGAAGAAAGAACAATTGTTTTGTCTCAGTGTTAGATTATGGTGATGTGATCTATATGCATGCAAGATTATCTTCACTAAAAAAGTTTGAAAGATTATGTGTAATTTTAGACAGATGCATTTACATTGTGACTGTGCCCCAGATCCAATCCACAGGAACTGTCTCTGTAAAGGTGTGAACCAAATGGTCCATACATTTAGAATAACAAAGGAACAGCATTTCTCAGGAACTTTTTATAGATTACAGGATCCTCCGCGGGAGGTCCTGACAGTATCTATTGTTTCTAGCCATTTGTCTTTAGATATAAAGTTCTGTCTTAAAGACAGAACTATGGGAGAAGCTATGCAGAAACTAGAGAGAAGCTAAGGAGAAGCTATGAAGAACTTTGGAAGAAACTAGGAAAAAGCTTCGAACCCTTGCACGGGTTAAGATCTAGAAGACGGCTATGCTACACGACTTTCTTCAATAAACTCTTTTCCCCTGAACTTTGGTCAAGCTTACTTATTTTATGTATTAGAGAAATCTAATACATATGGCGAGCCACTGGTCAACCAAATACAGCAAAATCTAACAAGTTGTATTATGTATATCATGCTGCCTTATGCTTTGTGACGAGCGCCTCTTCACACACACACACACGCACACACACACACACACACACACAAGCACGCACACACAAGCACGCACACACGCACACACACACACACACACGCACGCACGCACGCACGCACGCACATTATTTCCTGTATGAATTGGTGAAGTGGTCCTCATTGTTTCAAAGGACGAGAATAAACGTGCTGTTGTTTATTGCTAAGGCATTGTTAGGTACATTACCAAGTTATATGATATATATGTTATATAATAGCATATAATTATAGCACTAGATCTACTGCTTCTTTAAAGGGGTCATGAACTGCCTTTTTTATTATTTTGTACTGTTTTCTGAGATCTTGATGTTATCAAGATGCACAAAAAAACTATTTTGATTTAGAAGTAACAGACTAATTTCTGTCCTGTTTTGACCCCTCATCTGAATGCTCTGTTTAAACAGGTGTAGTGGATTGTAGACTCAGAAGTAAACGCCCACTGCTATGATTGGCTAACACTTGTGTATGTTTGACAACCTGCATCTTTCATAAATAGATGCCTTTGTGATTTAGGTAAAAACAAAAAACAAACAAAAAAACATACATTATCAGCACATATATCAAATGGTCTGTATGAACAAACAAAGCAACAGTGACCACAAAATATAATCAGTTGACGTACTTACACTTGTGTGGTGTGACATTACTGTCAGATCTAACATACACTGTTAAACATTTCTGTAATTTCTATGGTTATTAACTGTATATAATACTGCAAATTCCCTTTGCAGTAAATAACTGTAATAACCATTGCATCATGGGAATTATCTGTGATGTAAAGAGACTTTTTTTACACTGCTGTATTTGCTGTAACGGCCTCTTTGGTTCTACTGAGGTTGTTTTATTTTCCTCATTTATTACATTTGGATTGACACGATTTGCCCTACACCGCGTCTACAACACCGCAACAGCTTGGGACGCACTACACTGGATGTGATGCATCGCTTGTAATGACTGGAACACAGCGCGAGCACTTGGAGTACATGTGTACATCAGAAATATACCGGGGCATCACTTTACTGTCTGCATCCACTGTATAGACAGTATAGAAATTTTGTTCAGGTGTTATTAGTTAATGTTGGCCAGTAGCCTATTGAGAAAATAAAATCACATGTTAGCTAGGTTAAACAAGTTTTATGGCTATAGCTGTTAGCTGCCTTTCTAGGTTTAGAATTAGTTTGTTATAATTTAAAATTTTTATTGTGTGTTTGTGTTTGATGTGTTGGGATTTTTGACATTTGCATACTCATACAAGAAGATATGCATTATGAACTAATTACGCAAATGTTTATGAATTATTATTATTATTAACAACTCATAATTCTTATAATACTCTGCATTAACAACTTATAAGAATCATATACTAGATGTACTGAACATAATGAGCTCTTTGTGTGACTAGTCTTGGCAAGTGCATAATAGACCTGTACAGTCCGTACTTGGCCTGTGTTCTTTGTGGTTAGCTATGTCTAGTTTTAATTCCAGCTTAACATACGTTTTTATGCATAGGTCTTGTTATCTCAAGAAACTGCACAAGTCTGAGTTTCAGCAGTTTTAGATATATAAATGAACCAAATGTCCATTCTGCCCTTCCTGGGAGTGTAAGAACCACAGAGTATAATTATTATTCTTTTCAGACATCACGAGACCATATAATCATCATTGATCTTTTAACATACCATAGTTTATCACGTAGCAGGAAGACTTATTTTAGGTGGTATCAAACCTCCTCGAGAATACAGAGTATAAATGCACATGCAGACAAAGAACTTCAGCTTCTTCTTCTGCTTTTTTTCCTTTCCTGCTTTGAAGCTCACAGGCTAGCCTAGACCTTCTATAGACTTAACCTTCTCAGATTTGTAAGACTTATATGATTGATACAATTTATAGATTTCTTGGATTTATATTAACTTAATTTGATTGTGGACCGATTAAGAATGACTTTTATTGAGTTTGCGTTATGCAATTTATTTGTAAAATGATTGGATTGAACATTCTTATTGAAAATTTTATTTTCTAATTTTTAAGTTATTAACAATTCTGTTACTCATTTGCATTTCTGAAACATTTTGAATAAATTTGTAACTTCTCCAACCCATTCGATTTTGCATCAGTTTTTTAAAGGCAACTGCAATGAAGCATGATAAAACCATCCTGAGACTGATAGTTCATGGTAAGAGAACAACTATGGTTTTGAGATGTTTGTGTTTTCTATGTGGGGTTTTCCTTTTAAAAGTGTGCCATTTTTACTTCGTGTTTTTTCAGAGAAGACATTTCTGTCCCTAACAAATTGGATGGTAAGCAAAGATGGTGGCCATGTTTTGGAGCAGCACCTGGGTTTTGCAGATGACTGTGTTCTTTGGCTGCATGTCTTTTTCTCCAGTACGTTTTTGTTGCCTAAAGATTCATGGTGAGGATAAATCCAGAGGATAAAACATAATGCACTGCAAAACGTCCTAAGATGGTTGAGAACAGAGAAATGGTTAAGATGCACTGTTCCAGCACTGGTAGACTGTATTTTTAAGTGTTATACATGCAATGTTTTAAATAAAGAATTTGATATCTTGTAATTATTGTGTTTGTTTTAATTTAATGCCAGTAGTACCTATGCAGAGTAAAAATAAAATAAAATTAATTCAATATAAAAAATATAAAATCTACTGAAATCTCCATTAAAATGAATGAATTACAGTACTATACTGATGAATTAGATTTTTTTATAGTAATTTACTGTAAAATAGTACAGTTTGCAACTGTAAATCTTACTTACAGTAACTTACTGGCAACAGTGTTGCCAGTTAATAACTGTAAAAACCCTTTGAAATGTTGATGTATGCAGTCGGTGCAACATCGTCTTTTAGTTTCAATCTTTATGAAAGTCCTGCATCGAATTGTGCCTTGTTTGTAAATTAATCCACAGTAAAATGAAGTGAACAAAGTTCTTATTGACGCAGTCTGGATCTTCCTTAAAAATAAAGTTCATCCACTCTTTTTTTCTAACATTGTAATCAGAAGGAAGGCAATGCAAGACTGTTTTTCCACAGCCTGACACTGCACAGCATCTTCTTGTATTCAGAGTCATCTTTATCATTTGGTTTCTGCATAGACCTGTGTTTGCTTCTCTTGTTATTTACACTACATGTGTGAATTGGTGGATGGGGCTAAACAGGCAGTGATGTAGAAGCAGGTGTTGATCTTCTTCAGGGGAGGCGTGTTTAGCCACACTATTACATCATAAAGTGGCACATTTCACAAGCTGACATTTTGTGTTTGCAATTTTTTTAATGTGAAAAAAAAAAAAAAAACTTTATGTGCTGCCATTTTGGCCAGGACTCCCTGGAAGAAAAGATTTTACATCTCTCTCTCTCTCTCTCTCTCTCTAATTATTGTTGTTGTTTTTCATCGTGATAAATCATGAGGATCATGATAAGACTGAAACTAAGAACCTTTGTCACATATGGAGCTGACAGAATAATTGTTTCTGCTCAACTTACTTGAGTTTGTCCAGATGTTTGAGTGTTTTGAGCAGCTTCACTCCTGATTCTCCTGGGTGATTGTAGCTCAGATCCAGTTCTCTCAGGTGTGAGGGGTTTGAACTCAGAGCTGATGCCAGAGCAGCACAACCTTCTGCAGTCACCATACAGCCTGATAATCTACAAGAAGTGTTCAGAAAGTGTTCATGTTAGTGTGTTTCATTTTTTATTTTTTTTTTTTTTAGAAATGTACAGTATAAATATAGCTGTGGGTTATTGTGACATAATTGTGAATATGATTACAGCATTACATTTTTCCTCCTTTGCATCAAAAGTTACTACTTGCCATGTGCTTTGAAGCATTGAGCATTCTAGCCAATCACAGACATGACTGATCAATTCAACGGCCAATCAGAGGCTTTTAAATGAATCACTGTGCCAAAGATGTGTTTAGCATTATATGCCCTTGTAATATTTCATGAAAACATTAATTCCTTCCCCACTGCAATGACATCTCTTCTCTGATGACGTGTGCTCCAGCAGGAGGGAAGAACAACAAAATCAAGTCCTGCCCAACATTTATAAAAACATAAATGTCCCTATTTGTGACCCTTAATTGATATTTATACATCATCGGAAAGCTGAATGAATAAGCTTTATATTGATGTATGGTTTGTTATGATAGGACAATATTTGGCTATTTGAACTACTGAACTATTTGAAAATCTGAAATCTGAGGGTGCAAAAAAAAAAAAAAAAAAAAAAAAAAAAAAAAAAAAAAATCAAAATATTGAGAAAATCACCTTTAAAGCTGTCCAAATGAAGTTCTTAGCAACGCATATTACTAATCCAAAATTAAGTTTGGATATATTTAGGGTAGAAAATTTACAAAATTTTTTACTTAATATTCTAATGATTTTTGGCATAAAAGAAAAATTTATCATTTTGACCCATACACTGTATTTTTGCTACAAATATACCCATGCTACTTAAGACTGGTTTTGTGGTCCAGGGTCACATTTGTGTGAGAACGTGTGTATGTATGTAAAAAAAGCACATTGTTTTTCGTGGATAAGAGAGAATATGGTTGTGCTGCAGAGCAGGGATGGACTTAACATTTAAGCAAGGTAAGCGGCCACTTTGGGCCCGGGTAATCGAGGGCCTCATCTGATACTGGCAAAACATATTTGCAGCGTTGAGCAATGTAGCAGACATATCTGTTGATTTCTTGAACGCAGTAATCAGAAGCATTCAAGTCAGAATCCAGTGGCTGCTCAAAATGCAGAGTTTTTGTCAAGCACTGAGTTCTGCAAGCTTGAGAAATCTATCATTATAACTAAGTGCAGATACAATGTAATTATGAGATCTATTGTGTAGTATAAAGAGCTTTTAGAGAGTTTTGCATCTGAACTCTTCAATTACACGCAATATGTTATTTTTGCATAATGTTTTATAATGTACTACAACACTCATGTGCAAATATCTTATAACTGTTACATTTATTGCAAAAAAATGCTACCACTTTTACACAGTGTAAAAATAATCTGTCATTATTTGTGCTTAGTGTAAATAAGAAAATACTGCTGTTTTTTTAAAAGAGTATAAACAGAATCTATGTTTTTTTTTACATTAAGTAAATGCCATCTGTCAGTAAGAAAATGTTGACTTAGTGTAGGCAGCATCTATTGCTATTTACACTGAATGCAAATAACTACTGCCTTTGAAATCAATCCACATCAGAAGAGTTGCATGTCTGTGAGCAACCAAGTACTGTTTGGGTTCTGATTGAATCAATGTTTAAAATGGTATATTTAAAACACAAATCTCAATATTATTAATATATTTAATTGCTTTTAATTCCACTTATTTTATTTAGAGGTGATTAATATAAAAGCAAGTATTTTTAAAGCATGTATTTTGTGATCTGTAGTAAATAAATTTTAAAAGTAACCTTCCCAACCCTATTTCACACAACGTGTTCTCATATCTGCAATACTACAGATCATTTGCTGCTGCTGTATGGACAAAACGGTGTAATCACTACTGTTTATATGCTTAATAATTTCATTTTGCATTAAATTTTGCATTAACAGGACTGTTATATTTGCTAACGGAGGAATTAATAAGGCAGACTACAGTACAAAATAATGCACTGTGGTATGGTGTAAAAGAACATTCACTGATCAAGATATGGAATTTCAGAAGAATACATGTTGCACACTCCACATTACAATGTTTCTCTCATTTGACACAACCATTTCGGGTCTTAAAGTCCCTATTAATAAGCTGACAAGTTAAATAAGGTGTGTTTGATTAGGGAAACTCACAAAATATGTGAATTTGGGGGTATTCCAAGGGTTCCCTAATGGTAGCTGAAGGAGCCTGTATAAACTCCAGTTTTCAGTAGAGGATAGGGCTGCAACAAATGATCATTTTGATAACTGAATCATTTAACGATTATTACAATGATTAATCAACTAATCTGATTTCAAATTTATATTTTGTCAGCTTCTTAAATGGGTCATACCAAGGGCGTAAATTCCACCTAACGGGGGGGACAATAAACATAAAATTTCTCAAGAGCAATTTTTAAAGGGGACACAAATAATACAACCAAAATTGTACTTGTAAAGACAGATATGTGTACACAGCATGTGCAGGAGCATGGAGAGCGTGTTTAAATATGAGTTTGGTTCATATGTTCACCATGCAGTCATATTAATTATTGAATTATTTTGCGTCCTTCACATAGTGTTTTAGGCTTTGTCTGGGATGTCTCTTATTTAAATATTGAACTGCAGAAAGCCCACTGATCTGCCATTTAACATCACATTAAGCAAAAAATCTTTTCCTCCCATGTTTGAAGTGAATAAAATAGCCTTAAAGTTACTTACACACAACTACTTTGCTCTCTCCTACCGGACTTGTGTGTATCGGTAAAGAGGAAAGCAGGCAGTGGACCAAACCACTGTAAGGCAAGGGAGGGGGGACCCAAACATTTCTTTTTTTGCGTTTATATTATTTTACTACTTACACAATTATTATAAGTATATGTCTATTATCGTATTTACTATACACAGAGTCACTTGTAATAATATTTTTAAGGGGGGACAAACCTCAGATAGGGGGGTCCTGTGCCCCCCGTGATTTACTCCTATGGGACATACCAAGTACCGCCGCTCCCTATCCACCTTATTTTTCAATGTGAAAGTAAGCTGTTTTCTGGTAATGTGTTAGAAGTCTGGTTCATAATCCACCATAGGGAAATAACGAGAGGAATATCGAAGTGCAGTAAATGGTAAAACAGTTTGCACTACAAACCAGTGCGTTTATAATTAAGATCATACATTAAAATAATATGGTAAGACACACCAGTTTGAAATATCAAGCAGCAAAACAAGCTTTTTGTGTAGCTAAAAATAGCTGGAAGTGGATGAGACTGGAAACCAGACACAAAAAACATGTATAACATTTACTCTTATGGGAAAATTAAGGTGGATACATAGGCACCAACTCCCAACGGGGGCACCATCCCAGTTGCTCAAAAAAATAAAAAATAAATAAATAAAAACAACCTTTTGTTCTATATTACTCTTAACACATACATATACACAAATAAGTATATAAACATGATCAACTACATTATCAGACATTATACATAGGCAAGATGAAATAAAAAGTTTATTGAAATGAAAATGCCTAGCATGAGCTCACTGAATCTCGCTGTTTAAACCCCAAAGTGAATTTCTTGTTTACACTGTATCTGCACTGTTGTTGACAGTAGTCGAAAGAGTGCATAATGCATTCAGTGAGCTCATGATCGGAATACAAACTGTATCATTTTGCAGATTTTTCCTCACTGAGGACTAATCTAAACACCTCTGAATGGGCATTGCAATCAACACTTTTCATTCATTTTTACATTTTACTTTAATCACGACAGTCAGTTTAGTTGAACTGAGCAGGGACATTTTTATTTACCTTTTATATGGCTCGAAAGCGCAGACTCTTGCATGAAAAAGCTGACTTTACAGGAGGCTACTCAAGTGTTTAGTTCTCGTTTTAACCATAATTTGTAATTGTCGTTTTCAAGCCAACGCTGACTGAAGCGGCAACCTCCCGGCATGTCAAATATCGGTTTACATTTCCAACACATTCTGTTTGCCATTAATTGTAATAATCTAGTGAGATTTTTGTTTGCACAAGGAGTCTGACAACAGCGAGTGCTTCACACTGATCTAATCTCATCATCATCCAGTCTTCCTAGAATGACATGAAGACAGAACAAACTGAGGCAGAGTAAATCCAGAAGAACTGCGGCAACATCTCCAAGATGCTTCAAGAGAGCTACCTGCAAAGCTACCGAAAAATTTCGCGCAACTGCACCTAGGGCAAAAGCTGCTGTAAACGCAAAGAATGGTCACATCAAATGTTGATTTCATTTAGTTAATAGAAGGTAATTGATAAAGAAAATCTATTTATGACAGCATCCTCATTTTACAGCATTTTTACACAAGTGCCTAAAACCTTTAACAGTGCTGCAGCTTTGCAGGTAGGTTTCTTGAAGCATCCTGGAGACTTTGTCACAGTTCTTCTGGATTTAGTCTGTCTGAGTTTGTTCTGTTTCTTCATGTCATTCCAGACAGACTGGATGATGATGAGATCAGATCTCTGTGCAGAGCTGTTGTCAAACTCCTTGTGCAAACAAAAATCTCACTGGATTATTACGATTAATGGCAAAATGAATGTTTGGAAATGTAACCTGATATTTCCTACTGACAAACTACAGCAAAAGACAGACTTTAACTGACCATTTTTTAGCTGATGAAAATACTAGTGGCCTAAGACTTTTGCACAGTATGTGTGTGTGTATGTATATATATATATATATATATATATATATATATATATATATATATATATATATATATACACTGTGTGTGTATATATTTATTTTAAATATACCATATAATATTTAAAATATATGTTGTTTAAACATTAATTTGGTGATTTAATGTGAAATTATAACAACAAAAATATTTTTAAAAAATAATACTTTTAGGTGCAATTAATTACAGATATTTAGATTCGTTACTTTTTTAATTGATTGATGAGCATTTCTTTCTGGCTAGTTTGTATAGGTTTCTATGCAAGTACTGGTACTTCTGATTGGGCTGAGGCTAGAATTTAGCGAGTTGGAAGTAAAAGTATTTGATGGACGTATACTATGTGTCAGGAGCATTTACTCAGTATCATTATCTAATTTTTTGCCGAGATGGCAATATATGTACACCTGGATAATGAGAGGTATGTATAAAAGGTGTTTTGTTCAAACAGGTTTTGATGATGACACACTTGGCATTGCTAGAAGACCTTGCTGCGCATGTTCTAAGGAGAAAGTGCATCTTTAGAAAAGTGTCATGAGACACTTTAAGAAAGTGTCATATGTTTGCTGACAAAGGCTGTCAGTAGGAGTTTCCTCCCTGGGCATCAATGACTTTTTGCAGCATTTTGTGATGCTTGTTTACAAGTCTGTGGGTCTCTTAACACTTGATATTAACATGTGATCACTGTGATTTGATCAAGCATACTGGATCATCACCCAATCAGCATATACTGGTCTGCATCAAGTACATGCATCTAGATTACTGATATCAGCCTGCTGTACTTAACACTGTACTTTAAAAAAATTCCACCAGCTGCTGTATGTTTTCCAGGATTCTCTGCATTGTGAATTAAACACACCATTTAATACCTCAGTATGTTGATTTGACAGTTTAGACTCTTCAGTCCAGCACAGAGCAGCTTCACTCCTGAGTCCTGCAAGTCATTGTTACTCAGGTCCAGCTCTCTCATGGGGGAGTTTGATGATTGTAGAGCTGAAGCCACAACTTCACAGTACTGATCAGTGAGATAACAACCTGTCAAACTGAAAAATGTGACTTTTTAAAAGGCAAGCTGGTGTTCTGGTGTCACATCAGATTGCAAGACATTCTTGGTTAACTAGCTTGACCATGAAAAATCAAATTGGCTGATTATTCAAGTTCAGCATATAAAATAAAGGCATAAATATAAACATCAGACGGGATCATATTTAGCATACATTCTGCTCAACTTACTTGAGTTTGTTCAGATATTTGAGTGTATCAAAGTGCAGCTTCAGTGCTGATTCTCCTGGGTGATTGTAGCTCAGATCCAGCTCTCTCAGGTGTGAGGGGTTTGAACTCAGAGCTGATGCCAGAGCAGCACAACCTTCTTCTGTCACCAAACAGCCAGATAATCTACAAAAGCATTCCAAGTGTTAATGTAATGAAGAGATAATATAATAACAAAAGGGCTTTGAATTGTGACCTGCAGGCCAAATGTAACGTATCATTTTCACCAAACAGCTGCCAGATAATCAACAAGAACATGCTCCATTTGAAGAGATATTTTAGATTTTAGACATGGGATGTGGGGATGCTATGGGTTCTACAGCACCCATTGCAAAGGACTGTAAATATGATACAAAAAATGTAATAAATTAATACATTTTATGTTTTGACTAATGTTACTTCTTACTGGGCTATAAATCGGACTTTGTTTTATATAGTTTTCATATATACAGTACTGTGCAAAAGTCTTAGGCCACTAGTATTTTCATCAGCTAAAAATGGTTCAAAGTCAGTTGAAGTCAGTCTTTTGCTGTAGTGTGTCAGTAGGAAGTATCAGTTTACATTTTTAAACATTAATTTTGCCATTAATTGTAATAATCCAGTGAGACTCCTTGTGCAAACAGAGATGTGATCTCTCCATCATTCAATCCAGTCTGTCTTAAGAAACAGAAAAAACGGAGACAGACTAAATCCAGAAGAACTGTGGCAACATCTCCAAGATGCTTTAAGGGACCTATACCTACAAAGCTTCAGTACTGTTAAAATTTTTAGGCAGTTAGGCACATAAAATGAGGATGCAGTCAAAAACAATGGCATAAACATAAATGGCATAAATAGATTTTCTTTATCAATGAATTTCTATTAACTAAAATAAATAAGCATTTGATGTGACTATTCTTTGCGTTTAAAGCAGCTTTTGCCCTAGGTGCACTTGTGCAGAGTTTTTCAGGTAGCTTTGCAGGTAGGTTATTTGAAACATCTTGAAGATGTTGCCACAGTGCTTCTGGATTTAGTCTGTCACAGTTTTTCTGTTTCTTCATGTCATTCCAGAGACAGACTGGATGATGGTGAGATCAGATCTTAGTGTGGAGCACTGGCTGTTGTCAGACTCCTTGTGCAAAAAAAAAAAAAAAAAAAAAAAAAAAAAAATCATCTCACTAGATTATTACAATTAATGGCAAACAGAATGTTTGGAAATGTTAACTGATATTGTGTGTGTGTATACATATATATATATATATATATAGATTTTTTTCTCTCACCAATATGCAGGCATGTAAACAACTAAGTAAAAAAGAAACAAAAACATTTTTCTCCCCGCTATTCAATATGATGACACAACCAACCTATTGTATTTATACAACAGTTCTGTCTGGTTCTCGACTCTGACTGGCTAATAAGAGTGTGATATAAGAGTCCAACAGAACTCCAACAGCCGTTTTGTACTGTATCACTCCACTTGCGGTGCTACCTACAGCGAGTGTCATTGCGGACACCCAAATCCAGTATCATTTTATAAATATTACATTGTTTGTGTCACGGAAAGTAGTTTTAAGAGGTTTTCTGGTGATACTGTACTTGTTTATAGTTCAAATTTGCAGTTTGTTAACAAAGCTAACGTCTAATTGAAAATCTGTATCTACGTTTTTGGACGCGTGAACTCCAGGTTGGTAGCGGCTGTTCTGCCTATTCTATAGAGTCGTCAAGAGAAGCCTCAACTCAGCCAGATCTTCTGGAATGTACCGCTGGCTCTAATGATTCTATAGTGGTTAAACATGAGATATAATTTGTTTTGGGGTAAATCTAATGGACAGTCTTTAGTCTCATTAACCTATTATTTGTTCCAGAGAAGATAGTTTTGGCAAAATCTCATGTAACACGTAAATTCAACACTGTATATCAGAACACCTTTACTTTTGACTGAATTGCCTAGCAACTTTTTTGATTGCTGTTTTTGTTGTTGTTGTTTCTTAAATATTATTATTCAATAAATAATATTTTTTATAAACAATATTTTATATAAATAATTAAATTAATTAAATAATTAAAAATAATTTTATATAACGCTATGTAATAATAGAGTTTAGTATTGAGAAAGTGCATGTGATGGTGATTTTAGTTACATTATTCTGCCTTTAGATGGCGACAAGTGTTTTAAGTGAGCCAACAGTAAAAAGGGACTTTGATAACTAAATACTAGACTAAATACTAAATACTAAAAAGGTTTTTAAGCGCAAGTTATTTTTAGCTTCAACAACAGCCTGATGCTGCAAACAAATGCACTGAGCAGCAAAATCACCCTTTACAGATGAAAGGATATTAATATTACCAGAAACATAACACTTTCACCGTGAACATGAACAATGAATGCTCTATCAGATGCAGGTACGCTATGTTAATCACACTCGCTCAGTCCACCTCTCTCTCTCTCTTCTATAATACTCACACATGATACAGTGAGGTTTTAATGCAGTAATACAATAAGATTTCAATGAAGCAACTCAACATTCCTTCGTTACTAGTTCTAAAGTGACGTTTTGGAATTAGTAATGGAGGCTTGAGCTCAACTGTTCAACTGTCGAAATTTGATTTCAATCTGTGGCGGAAGGAAGTAGTTCTGCACAAAAGAGGGCTTTTAAAGACACTCTGCACTCTGTTGTTATTTTGTTTATTTACACACTTGTGCCATCGAACAGTTGTATAATGCAATATTGCACAAGTAGACTTGAGACAGCATCTGAAATGAGAGGACGGGACTTGATTTTGTACTTTGGGTATTGATTAGATTGTTGAAAATAGGGTGTTTCTAACAAAATGGAGGCAGATCTGAATGCTAGTTTGTTGTCAGGTGTGGGGGATATCTTTCCACCAGAAGTACCTGCCAATACCCTTGCATAAAGAACTTTTTATTGAGGATGACAACCACATGGATGAGCAAAGACACTAAACAAGCCTAAACAGCGCATACGAGAGAGAGACATAGACAGACAGACTGACTGATGTGTGTGATTCTTTATTACATTAACCAACTGAATACTCCGGAGTGTTTAACAACCTTAAAGGGTTAACATACTAGACAAAATAATGTGAAAGCCAAACCTCAGTACATTGAGTTGACAGTTTAGACTCTTCAGTCCAGTACAGATGAACTTAACTCCTGAGTCCTGCAGGTGATTGTTACTCAGGTCCAGCTCTTTCAGCGGGGAGTTCGATGATTGTAGAGCTGATCCCACAAGTTCACAATGCTGATCAGTGAGATTACATGATGTTAATCTGAAAAAGGGAGAATTGGTTAAAAGGCATGCTGGTGTGCTGATGTCTTGCTTGATTAAATAACTTCACCAGGAAAGATCATGCTGGTTGACCATTCACTCTCTGGTCTCTACATCAGAAAACACATGACTTGTTTAAAAGTCATATTTTGTGGGCATTATGTGTGATGCTTCAGCAATTTTGTTTATTCTTATTTTCACAGAACTTTATTGTGGAATGTTTTATTAGCTGAGTGTCATTACAAATATTTTTAAAGTTGGAATGAAACAGAAGTTGTGATAGTCGTTTTTTCTTTACTGTGACGTCTAGCTGGGTGAAACAGAATCTGAATTGAGAGGACAGGACTTGATTTTGTCCTTTGGGTATTGATTAGGTTGTTGAAAATAGGGTGTTTCTAACAAAATGGAGGCAGATCTGAATGCCAGTTTGTAGTCAGGTGTGGGGGATATCTTTCCACCAGAAGTACCTACCAATACCCTTGCATAAAGAACTTTTTATTGAGGATGACAACCACATGGATGAGCAACGACAATAAACAAGCCTAAACAGCGCACGCGAGAGAGAGAGACATAGACAGACAGACTGACTGACTGATGTGTGTGATTCTTTATTACATTAACCAGTTCTTTTGGCCAAATTATTTCCCCACAAAGATTATGTTTTATATCATATATGCTGTACTGAAAGGGCTGTGGGACAAAGCAAATCTCTTGACTCATATCTTCATGTTTTCTTCCAGTATTTCAAAACAATTGACACTGTTGCAAATTAGAGTATATACAAATAAATGTACACTTTACTGTTTTGAATGATATCTTATTATCTCTACCACAAAAAACAACAAAGTATTTAAACCTTTTAGCTGTTTTCATGAAAAAGATGCAACTGAATACTCCGGAGTGTTTAGCAACCTCAAAGGGTTAACATACTAGACAAAATAATGTGAAAGCCAAACCTCAGTATGTTGAGTTGACAGTTTAGACTCTTCAGTCCAGTACAGATGAACTTAACTCCTGAGTCCTGCAGGTGATTGTTACTCAGGTCCAGCTCTTTCAGCGGGGAGTTCGATGATTGTAGAGCTGATCCCACAAGTTCACAATGCTGATCAGTGAGATTACATGATGTTAATCTGAAAAAGGGAGAAATGGTTAAAAGGCATGCTGGTGTGCTGATGTCTTGCTTGATTAAATAACTTCACCAGGAAAGATCATGCTGGTTGACCATTCACTCTTGACTTGTTTAAAAGTCATACTTTGTGGGCATTATGTGTGATGCTTCAGCAATTTTGTTTATTCTTATTTTCACAACTTTATTGTGAAATGTTTTATTAGCTGAGTGTCATTACAAATATTTTTAAAGTTGGAATGAAACAGAAGTTGTGATAGTCGTTTTTTCTTTACTGTGACGTCTAGCTGGGTGAAACAGCTTCTGAAATGAGAGGACAGGACTTGATTTTGTCCTTTGGGTATTGATTAGATTGTTGAAAATAGGGTGTTTCTAACAAAATGGAGGCAGATCTGAACGCCAGTTTGTAGTCAGTTGTGGGGGATATCTCTCCACCTGAAGTACCTGCCAATACCCTTGCATAAAGAACTTTTTATTGACTGATGTGTTTGATTCTTTATTACATTAGCCAGTTTTTTTGCCCAAATTATTTCCCCACAAAGATTGTTTTATATCATATATGGTGTACTGAAAGGGCTGTGGGACATGAGCAGGACAAAGCAAATCTCGTCTCATATCTTAATGTTTTCTTCCAGTATTTCAAAACAATTGACACTGTTGCAAATTATAGCAAACAGCAAACTATATCTTCCACATGAGCAAAACATTTACATTTGATGTGGCCAAGACTTAATTAAATTAAACTGAAGGAATGAATTAGCAAATGAAATAAAATTAAGGAATTAATTTAAAGTAAACATTTATAATCCCCTGAGAAAATACAGGGTGAGACAGTGAGGATGTGGGAAAAAGAACAAGAGGCTCCAGCGGAATAACTCATGGAATGCAGTTGAATTTGAAGAAATTTGAGTCACCAGCCCACAAAACAGAACACAAAACCATTTTTGACTTAATTTTACTTCTCTGATTCTGCTTAATTTCAAATATCTCCATGGTTGCAATGTAACATTTGGTTGCTAATCAATTATTGCATTTGTAAAAGATTTGTACTTGTACATCTACATTAAAAAAAATAAAATAATAATAATAATATGTGCAAAACTGTACGGAAAAAAACCTATGTTTTGGTGTACCACTGCAGTGGGGCAGTTGTGATGCTGCGTAGCACAACCCTTACTGAAATCAATAACATTTATGCTTGTGAACACATAACCCAGAAAATCCTCATCAAACCTCTATCAGAACTTTAAAAATATGTTTATATTGCAATACTATTTGATTTTTACACTCACACAGCTTTTCTGCAGTTCCTCACAGCAGGTACCAGTCTCCTTCTGCCCTCTTTTGATTTGATGTTGTACTTATTAAAGTCTAACTCATCCAGCACCTCCTCTGACATCAGGATCATGTTTGCCAAAGTTGAGCACTGTGCAAGAGTAAGATTTTTCCTTTTTGTTTTAGAGTTTAAAAATGCCTGCATTTCTTTAACAACAGAATTATCCTTCATTTCAATCAGACAGTGTGACAGATTCATCCATCTTTCAGGACTGACATTGTCTTTTTGACCTCGTTTGAGGTTTTGGATTATTTTCTTGACGATCTCTGGGTTGTTCTCTGTGTGTATCAGTACATCCTGTAAGAGTCTCTGATTGCACTCCAGCGAGATGCCATGAAGAAATCGAAGGAAAAGATCCAAGTGTCCATTTTCACTTCTTAAGGCTTTATTCATTGTTTCCTTCAGAAACACATCTAGAGAAATATTCTCACATTGAGTTCTGGACTTTCCTGTCAGGAACATTTTCAAAACCTCACTGTTCTTGTGTAAATAGCAGTAAAACACATACAGTGCTGCAAAAAACTCTTGAAAGCTCAGATGTACAAAGCTGTAAACCTTCCTGTGATAAATCACAGATTCCTCCCTAAAGATCTCAGTGCAAATCCCAGAATACACTGAGGCGTCAATGATGTCTACGCCGCTCTCTCTCAGGTCCTCCTCATAGAACATCACATTGCCCTTCATCAGCTGATTGAAAGCCAGTTCAGCAAGTTTCACAATCACTTCTCTGTTGGACTGCAGGAGTTTCTCTGGATGTCTGTCTTTATACTTCTGGTTCCTCATATTTGTTTGAATGAGCAGGAAGTAGATGTACATTTCAGTCAGAGTTTGAGGGATTTCTGCACTGAGATCTTGTTTCAGGAGGTTTTGAAGCACAGTGGCTGAGATCCAGCAGAAGACGGGTATGTGACACATGATGTGGAGGCTTCTTGCTCTTCTGATGTGTGAGATGATTCTGTTGGCTTGATGCTCATCACTGATTCTCTTCCTGAAATATTCCTCCTTCTGAGGGTCATTGAATCCCTGAATTTCTGTTACACGGTTGATGTATTTAGAGGGGATCTGATTGGCTGCTGCTGGTCTGGTGGTGATCCAGATGAGAGCAGAGGGAAGCAGATCTCCTTTCATGAGGTTTGACATCAACACACCCACTGATGAAATCTCAGTCACATCAGAAAATTTCTGAATGTCTGAAAACATCAGTTTCATTCTGCTTTCATCCAGACCATCAAAGATGAACACAACTTTACATTCATCATAAACCTTTGAGTCCAGATATTGAAGTTCAGGATGAAAGTCAAGCAGAAGTCTGTGAAGACTGTACTGATGATCTTTAATCAAGTTCAGCTCTCGAAATGTAAGCACAAACATGAAATCCACATCCTGATTGGCTTTTCCCTCGGCCCAGTCCAGAATGAACTTCTGCACAGAGACGGTTTTTCCAATTCCAGCGATGCCTTTAGTAAGAACAGTCTTTAATTTGTTTGTTTCTCTTTTCTTCTCCTCACATCCTGGTTCAGATAAAGGATTAAAGATGTCATTGCAGTTGATTGGAGTGTCTTGGAGTGTCTTGTAACTTTTCTCCATCTGTAGCACCTCATGTTCTTCATTCACTCCTTCACTCTCTCCCTCTATGATGTACAGCTGTGTGTAAATCCTGTTCAGGAGGGTTTGATTCTCTTGTAGTTTGATTCCCTCAAATAAGTTCTCATACTTGTTCTTCATGCTGGTTTTGTGCTGGTCTTTGACTCTCTGCAGATCATCATACACTGGTTGGTGAGAACTGAGCTGCAGATCTGCTTCTGTATCATAATGACTGATGTGTTTCTGACTGTAAGATCTGATCTGATCAGCTCTCCCACTACTGAAAAATATTAAGCAGAACAGACAAAAACAAACAGAAAAGACCTTTTGTCAAAATAGAAAAAAATATTTCAAATGTCTCTCATTTTAAATCATCTTATTTTAAATCATACCACAACCATATTTAGAAAGAAGTGTTTGATTGATAAGCTAATTTTGATCATAATATATCTATTGTGGCCAAAAGATCCCTCTTATTACTGTCAATATTACACAGATGCAGAAATTCTTCTGTAATTACACAAAAAGAGAAAAGACAGAGAAGCACACAAAAGCACTACTTAAAGCAGCTTTACTTAAAAAAAAAAAAAAAAAAAAAAAAAAAAACAACTACTGACTTTTTCATTTTAGCATTATATTTGCTGTTAAAGGAAAATATTTCTGTTTATTTTTTTCTGTCTAAAGAGCTTTATTGCAGAGATAAAATAAAAATGTCAATTTCTCTCTTGTTATTTTTGTGTAAAGTCTGTGTATTTGTGTTGAATGTCTTCAACTACATGGATATACTCACACAGGATCAAAGGACACTGATTCATCACTGAGATCAGGGGGCTGCAGTGGAGAAGCTGCTCTCTTTCTCTTCCTGCTGATGGTACTGGGAAAAAGAGAGAAAAAAAACATGAAAATTAGTTTTTCAGACTGGGATCAACTCTTTTTGCCACGCATGTGCTGTGCCCTCAGTCCAAATGCTCTATGAGGCTGTTAATAGCGGTGTTCACTGGGGATTGTCTAGGAAAGGCACATGTTAAATTCTCTAAATGAAAACATGGTGGAACAACTCCCACTGAAGATGCAAATTAAATTATTTGAAAGTATTTTGGCTTAAAAATGATTCATGAGTGGTTAAAGATGGTATCCAATATGCAAAACATGCAGATAAAAAGTGATGACTAAAGGATTCACCATCCAAAGATTCAGGCCCAGATGAAGCTAATACTTTTAAAACATAGTAAATATCACTAAACATTGTCCAATAAACTCCAGTCCAATAATCACAATAAACTATGAGATTTGTTATTTTGATATGAACAAGGCCTCAGCTTTTAGATTGTCAATTGTGTCACAAATTCTAAACAATATTTGCTATTTATATAAATTTTCAGATTGCTATATCCACATTTCTGTTCAAGCAGAAAGACGCAGCACACCTGAACTGATCATCTCTCCAATTTTACTACTACTTGCAGCACAAAATAAACATGAATGAACATCAGAAGGCATGTTAAAAATGTAACTTACTGAAACGTATCATGCATAACGTAATCATGTTTCAGCTGCAGAATGAGGCTAAATAAAACAGTCTACTACCAACTAGTTATATTCAAAGAGATGAAACTCAGTGAGTGCAGCACCATGATAAAAATAAATAAATAAATAAATAAATAAATAAAAAAATCACATCCAATGTCATGATACTCACACAGGGTCAAAGGTTACAGCAGGTCCATTACTGAGACCAGGGGGCAGAAACATGAAGTTGTTACTTTTCATAGATACACTGCTGAATCCTGGAGATGCTGCTCTCTGAGTGTGAAAACCACTGAGTTCAGGGGGCAGGTGCATGGAGTTGTTACTTTTCATAGATACACCGCTGAATCCTGGAGATGCTGCTCTCTGAGTGTGAAAACCACTGAGTTCAGGGGGCAGGTGCATGGAGTTGTTACTTTTCATAGATACACTGCTGAATCCTGGAGATGCTGCTCTCTGAGTGTAAAAATCACTGAGATCAGGGGGCAGGTGCATGGAGTTGTTACTTTTCATAGATACACCGCTGAATCCTGGAGATGCTGCTCTCTGAGTGTAAAAATCACTGAGATCAGGGGGCAGGTGCATGGAGTTGTTACTTTTCACAGATACACTGCTGAATCCTGGAGATGCTGCTCTCTGAGTGTCAAAATCACTGAGATCAGGGGGGGCAGGTGCATGGAGTTGTTACTTTTCATAGATACACCGCTGAATCCTGGAGATGCTGCTCTCTGAGTGTAAAACATCACTGAGATCAGGGGGCAGGTGCATGGAGTTGTTACTTTTCATAGATACACTGCTGAATCCTGGAGATGCTGCTCTCTGAGTGTAAACAGGAGCCTCCTGCTCTTTCTCCTCATACACACTCATTTTACAAGCTGTTTTTCCGCTTCTCTTCTTCCTAAATGAGAGATTTGTATTTTAGGCCTGTATGTGGAAACAGAGAACATACACTGAAATTTGATACAATTGTTTTTCAGTTCTTGCTGGTGATCAGAAGTGAGAAGGCACAGTGACTGAAGTTGCTGGTAATGTTAAAATGTTAATCTTGATAAAACAGTAAGTCTGGCTGCATCCAAAATTGCATAATTTCCTACTATATACAGTAGCAAATAAGTACCTACGCAATAGAGTATGCTAAAGTATTCATAGAGCTTTACTTTTTCCACATTTTGTTATTTTACAGCCTTAGCTCAAAATGGATTACATTCATTATTCCCTCCAAATTCTACACACAATACCCCATAATGACAATGTGAAAGCAGTTTGAAATCTTTCAATTTCTTTATTAAAAAAAAAACAAACAAAAAAAAAACATATTGTACATATATTGTACATATTGTATATTCACAGCCTTTGCCCAATACTTTGTTGCCCAATACTCTCAAGCTCCATCAGGTTGGATGGGGAGCGTCGTGTACAGCCATTTTCAGATCTCTCCAGAGATGTTCAATTGGGTTCAAGTCTGGGCTCTGGCTGGGCCACTCATGGACATTAACAGAGTTGTCCCATAGCCACTCCTTTGTTATCTTGGCCATGTGCTTAGGATCGTTGTCCTGTTGAAGGATGAACCTTTGCCCAGTCTGAGGTCCAGAGTGCTCTGGAGCAGGTTTTCATCAAGGATGACTCTAGACATTGCTGCATTCATCTTTCCCTTAATCCTTACTAGTCTCCCAGTTCCTGCCACTGAAAAACAACCCACAGCATGATGCTGTCACCACCATACTTTACTGTAGGGGATGGTATTTGCCAGGTGATGAGCGGTGCCTGGTTTCCTCCTGATATGACGCTTGGCATTTAGGCCAAAGAGTTCAGTCTTTGTTTTTTATCAGACCAGAGAGCTTTGTTTCTCTTGGTCTGAGAGTCCTTCAGATACCTTTTGGCAAAATACAGGCGGGCTGTCATGTGCCTTTTACTAAGGAGTGGCTTACATCTGGCCACTCTGCACCGCTGCTTTAATGGTGTGTAGTGTTGCTTACATCTTAAATGCGGTGGTATTGTTGTCGTTCATAGACTTTTCATGATAGCTATCATTTCAGCCACACATGCAATGCAACTCACAGTCACTGAACGTGTATGGGTTGATAATGTAAAACTTGCGCGCACCCTTGTCTTGACCATAGTACAATCCGACATTAAGGACACTGAGATCCTACAGTGTGCCAAGATCATAATGTTCAAACAGTCTGACAAGCAACAATCGTAAAGGACTATTATAAATTGTGCAGTGCACCCAGCTTTAACAGTATGAATTAAATACACATTATTACTTATTAAAGCTAATAAAGTTAGTCAAGATCAGTGAGTGATTTTTCTTTTTCTTTTGTTGTTTGATTAACGTTATAGATAACGACAGCAGTAGGAATATTAGCCTGTTGTCACTTTAAAAACTGCACATAACCAGTTTATTGATATACATGC
>NW_026129451.1:0-53945 GCF_022985175.1 Labeo rohita | reverse complement strand
TTTAAATAGCTCAGAAGACGAGGCTGCAAAAGCAAAAGTCTGAATGAGTGGTTGCACGCCGCCTTCTTATATACTTGGACTCTCAAGCGAGTTCCCATATGTAACGTCGTAGTGAAACGACTGAAGGGGAACATAGCTTTACAGTATAGTTCAAAACAATGTGCGCAAATAGAAATGCATACAGACATTCAAAAAACACTCCCCTCCCCCCGAACACAGCCCTCATAAAACATGAGACACATAAACGAGCCAAAAAAGTAAAATTCATAAAAGTAGTGAAAATTACATCGTTATGAATAGCATAGTTTAACTAGATGAAAAAGTTCGTCAAGACAAACTTTAAGTTGGCTTGAGAAAGCCGGACCAGAAAGTTTTAAAAAATTTGAAAAGTTTGAAAAGTTAAGAAGTTTCAAAAGTTTAAATACTTTAAGAAGTTTTAAGTTTGGATGGTTTTCAGTCTGAAATATTTTTAAAGTTTTAAAGTTTGAATGTAGTCTGTCAGATAGATAGATAGATAGATAGATAGTATTGGTCAGATTATCAATCGACAGATAGATAGATAGATAGATGATTCTAACATTATTTCCAAGTTACTAGCATGTTACTAGTCTGTTTCTAGCATGATTAGCAAGTTGATAGCATGTTGCTAGCATGTTTCTAACATGATTAGGAAAGTTGCTAGCATGTTTTTAGCATAACTAGCATGTCGCTAGCATGTTTCTAGCATGATTAGCATGTCGCTAGCATGTTTCTAGCATGATTAGCAAAGTTGCTAACATGTTTCTAACATGATTAGCATGTAGCTAGCATGTATCTAGCATGACTAGCATGTTAGCATGTCGCTAGCATGTTTCTTGCATGACTAGCATGTCGCTAACATGTTTCTAGCATGATTAGCATATCACTACCATGTTTTTAGCATGATTAGCAAAGTTGCTAGCATGTTTCTAACATGATTAGCATGTCGCTAGCATGTTTCTAACATGATTATTAAAGTTGCTAGCATGTTTCTAACATGATTAGCATGTCGCTAGCATGTTTCTAGCATGACTAGCATGTCGCTAGCATGTTTCTAGCATGATTAGCATGTCGCTAGCATGTTGCTACCATGTTTCTAACATGATTAGCATGTCGCTAGCATGTTTCTAGCATGATTAGCCAGTTGCTAGCATGTTTCTAACATGATTAGCAAAGTTGCTAGCATGTTTCTAGCATGATTAGCCAGTTGCTAGCATGTTTCTAGCATGATTAGCAAGTAGCTAGCATGTTTCTAGCATGATTAGCCATTTGCTAGCATGTTTCTAACATGATTAGCATGTCATGCTAGTGTAGCAGAGGCCAGCGGGTAATGTGCTGTGCAGGTTAAACCTCACTCCCCAGATCTCAAGAGATGCACTAGCGACTGACACTAGAGGTTGCAGCCTTTAGCCTCCTTGTTAGTGCGTCCGCCTCCCATCCTGAAGACCCGGGTTCGAGACCCGCTCGGAGCATGTGTTAGCATGACCCGGGTGGAGGGGTTACACTAGCATGTTTCTAGCATGATTAGCCAGTTGCTAGCATGTTTCTAACATGATTAGCAAGTTGCTAGCATGTTTCTAGCATGATTAGCCAGTTGCTAGCATGTTTCTAGCATGATTAGCATGTTGCTTGCATGTGTTTCTAGCATGATTAGCCATTTGCTAGCATGTGTTTAGCATGATTAGCAAAGTTGCTAGCATGTTTCTAGCATGATTAGCAAAGTTGCTAGCATGTTTCTAGCATGATTAACAAAGTTGCTAGCATGATTCTGGCATGATTAGCCATAGATATGTAATGGTTAGATAGATAGATAGATAGATAGATAGATAGACAGATAGATAGTAATGTTAGATAGATAGATAGATAGATAGAGATAGATAGATATGATAGATAGATAGATAGATAGATAGATAGATAGATAGATAGACAGATAGATAGTAATGGTTAGATATATAGATAGATAGATAGGTAGATAGATAGTAATGTTAGATAGATAGATAGATAGATAGATAGATAGATAGATAGATAGATAGATAATGGTTAGATAGATAGATAGATAGATAGTAATGGATAGATAGATAGATAGATAGATAGATAGATAGATAGATAGATAGATAGATGAGTTTGAATGAGTTTAAATGGATTAGAAATACAGTACATAGAAGGGAAGCTTGATTGAGTCTCAAAGGATTCTGGGAGTTTTGACAGTTGAAATTTGAATAGTGCTGGCTCATTTGAACATTCCGTCAATGTAAGTCTATGGGATTTTTCCCAGTTTTAATCGGGATTTTTAAGAAAACTGTAAGTCGGATCAGTTAGAAAAGATATAGCAACTCGAGTCAGACCAGTCTGAAGATCTGGGCTGAGTTTGGAGTTTGTAGAGTTAAAGCTCTAGGAGGAGTAGCAGTCAGAAAATTTAGTCTCAGAAGAAGAATAATAACTTTAAGTTTAAGTAGCATATCAGTAAGTTGGCTTTCTCAAGCCAACTTAATAACAGTGGGACAGATTGTAAGGCAGTGTTACAACGTTCCCCATCTGCGCGACTGGAATTTAAAACTGGTTAGCGTCTTCTCCTTTTAAACGAATACTAAAAACAGATTAAAAATTTACTTCAGCCAGAAATTTACATTTACTAAGGTAAAATAAATATTCAGCGATATCTTCAAAAGACTTGAATTTTGACGCACTTTTTCTCTGTATAGTGTTGCTATGGCAACTAAATACTGTAAATTTAGGTTATGCTAGCATGTGTGGAAATATTTAACTGACCCCGCATTACTTTGTGCCCCGTGCTCCCCAGTCACATCCAGCACTATCACATTTTCACACAAACAAACAAACAAAAAAGACCACAGAAAACATGTTATGAAGAGAAGCTGTAATTAAGTTAATTTTTTGCCTCAAACATGTTTGTCTGTTTGCATTACAGATTCGTCCATCTCTTTCCTTGATCACTGTAGTTTTGATAATGAATCTTCGTGTCAGATGAGCGTCTGTTCTGCTGCTGATTATGGCTGGAAGAGAATGATGTCAGTGAGTGGCATCAATGTGTCTGACCACACATTGGGCAAAGAACAAAATGGTGAGATCTGAGTCAGTCTGTCAATAAAAAGTGTTTGTTTTGACGGTGTGTGCTTTTTCACAGAACGAGACTATGATAAACTATATTTTCATTGCCCCCACCCACCCCAAAATAAAGGACTTACCTTCCAACCACAGTTGCGGTCACTGATTCATCCAGTTTCACACATCTAAACGATACACCTGTTTTAATTTCTGCAGGGACGTCTTTCTTTATGCACTTCAGCACTGAGGGTAGAAACAAGGGGGACACAGCCAGAATAGAGAGCAAAATAATGAGTCCTAAAAGAGACTGCAAAGTCCAGTGCCTGCAGTTCTACTACTATCACAGTGGTCATGAGTCTGACCAGCTCAACATCTGGATCCGAGAGTACCAGAATGAAGCAGACAGCAGAGGAACTCTCAGAATTATGGATCAGATCACAGGTCATTCCTTTTTTGAAGTCTTTTACATAATTTCTAAAACAAATAAGCATGTATGTCAGGATGCTCTTTTACATTTTTAATGTTTCTAACAGTTTAATTTCTCACAGGACCCCCTGGTAATTACTGGAAGCTGCATCATGTGCCACTGAATGCAAATAAAACCTTCCAAGTTGTATTTGAAGCCCGTAAAGGAGCTGGAAACTCCAGTGGAGGATTTTCACTGGATGATATCAATATTTCAGAGACTGAGTGTCCCCACACATGGCAGATAAGAGACTTTAAGAATGTTTTGAACAACAGTGTGTCTGACACTGTGATGTACAGTCCATTGTATTACTCCAGTGAGGGTTATCGCTTTCAGGCTGGCTTAGAGGTGTATGAGAATTACTTTTTAATAAATGTTCGTCTGGTATCTGGTGCATATGATGAACAGTTGCAGTGGCCTTGTCCATGGAGACAAATAACTATCCAGATGCTTGACCAGAATCCACACATACAGAAGCGCATGTCCTCTGAGAAAAGCATCACCACTGACCCTGCTTTGGCTTCTTCCAGTGAGATCTTTAATGCAATCTGATTATTTTTCAGACTATGTTTACTTACTTCAAAATAAATCAAAGATAATCTCAGGCTTTTAAAGGTATTTTAAAAGCCATTTTGTGTTGTAACAGATGCCAGTTATTACTGGGACAGTCCTCGAAAAGGTGGAAATCAAGTCGTCATCGGCAATGAGTCTGTGTTTGTGGGTAATTGGACCCCTTCATATTATGTAATAAGAGATGATCTCACTAGAAGAGAGTTTATCAAGGGTGGTGACATCATATTTCTCTTCAGCATGCAAGGTAAGTTTTGTGAAGCAACTTAAAAGAACACTCTAAACCCGGATAAGTTGAATTTACTTAAAAAATTGGAGGAAACTGGTTGCCCTAAAAAATTTAAGTAATGTAAAGTTTATTTAACTTAAAATGTTTTGTAATATGAATTACAAAGGTCATTTCATTTAACTTAAAATGTTTTGTAACATCATTTCATTTGCAATTATTATAACTATTATATTTAAGTCAAATATACTAATTTCCAAGTTAAATCTATATCAAATGTTTTATTTTTCCAATTTGTTAACCTAGAAAATTAAGAAAAAAGCAAACAAATAAAGGAACATTAATGCAATTTTCCCTTTTATTTTAAATCAATTCAATTACAAATATTCAATTGAAAACACAACAAAACCATTTTTTCATATCCTGAAAACATTTCCCCATAAAACATGGGAGAAAAAAAAAAAGTTCAAAAAGATACTAGTTCAACAAATTAACTTATCGTTAAGCACACAAACAAGTTTTCCTCAGAATCGCAACAAACAGCATCAAAACGATATGTTTTTTCCACACTCTGAGTTCACACTATTGGCAATACTGAATTTTAGGTGTCAGCTCACCTTTTCCCGACAAAAATATAAAATACTTTTCATACACTTAGGATAGTCCAGGTGTAGGCAGGGAAATCAGTCTGAAAACAATGGACATAGAAGGCCTGAGATTGGTCAGTTCATCCATTACCAAGCTTTCTTCCAAGATGATTCCCACTCTAGATGAGGTGAGCTGTGAACTTTCTTGATCAACGCTGAGGATTCTTACTGAAGTCTGTCTTGTCAGCTGCCTCCTAACAGAGGAAGAAACAGAACGACAAATACATTATCAAGTCAGTTAGACAATGCTGTTGTTAAATACTCAAAGTCATATGCTGCCTTCACACCATGTCATAATTACTTTAATTCTGAGAGGACAACATTGTGATGTTCAGCTTGTGAGCTGTTCATGTCAATAGACTGGGAATTGCGCTTTTCTATGGCAACACTATCAATGTCTAAATTAATCTGGAGCAGTCAGACACAGTGGTTAGGTGGTACAGCTCTCAGAAAATTTCCAGTTTACAGATGGTAATTAGACTTTAGGGTTTACGTTTAATTGTACATCTACAGAATATTTAAAGTAAAATCCACATACAAACACTACTGGCATATGGTCAGGAAGATCGGTGTTATTCAGGAAAGCTTGTAAACAACAGGAATGAGTGCAGGACAGACTCACACCATCATCATTATGAATAATCTTCTGACACACACTGTGCTAGTCAAAGTGATCATCCTCAGAACAGGTCTCAGTTAACCCACGACATACAGTTGATCTTGAACTTTGGTGTGAAGGTGGCATAAATGTGAACAAGGAAATTGTTTTGTTCTTGAATAATTTCCATGTTTGAACAAAGAGACAGGGTTTCACAGACAGGGCTTAGCTTAAGCCAGGACTAGGCCTTAGTTAAATTAAGATACTTAAATAGCTTTTATAAAAACACCTTAAAAACATTACTGGTGTGCATCTTGAGAAAAGAAAAATGGCACTGACATATTTTAAAATATGTCATTACAAGGTATATTCAGTAAAGACTCCTTGTCATGTTATTAAACATGTTATTTTATTCTGAGACTGGCCTTAAGCCTTGTCTGTGAAACCAGGAGGAAAATGTGTAAATAGCAGTGCTCTCTTATCAGTTATTAGGATCATACTTACACTTTCAAAGCATCTCTTCCATTTCTTCTTTCTTCCAAAACAAGATAGTCGTTAAGAGGACTCTGAACCTAGACAGAACAGAAGTATATTCATCCGCCTTTGTATTTATACCGCTAATTAACGAAAACTTACGCTTTCAAACAATAGCCATGTCTAAATTAAACGTGGTACATTAACGTACTGCACTCACCATATTAGCTCCACCATTGTCGCTCCTCGGCTGGAATCGCGGCTACTGTATGAGTAAAACTAAATTTACACTCCTCACAAACAACAGCTCCTCGAGTGAAAAAGAAATCATTGAAAGAAAAAGGCAAAAAATGTTAGTCGAACTCGCCAGTCAGGGGTTCAAGCGCAGGCGAGTGAGAACACTAGCTATCAACGGATGAGAAATGTCCCGTCGTTTAGACGAACAACAACTTTTGCCGATCACAAAGAGTTTCTCGAGGGACGTGATAAAAGATAAATGGCGGAAAACAATGCCAATAGAACTATCTAAATCTAAATTTCCACATTCATCCACAGCTTAAACTCATACACAATCACAGTGACAAAATGGCGCTGTTACTCGCAGCACCGGTGGAGGAGGCGTGGTCAGGAGATAAATTTCATAATACGAGTTAATTTAACTTAAGTTTATTCACAGGTTCAAATATGTCTACAAATTAGTAGAATCTACTTATATTTTATAAGCAATGCAGTAAAACTTAAATATTGTGTTCAATTGTAATTAAATGGTTTAATTAGATACAAAATCCGGGCTTACAGTGAATAAACTTCTGTATTAAGAACAAACTGAGCATAATTATAATGATGGCAAGGAATCAGTTGGACAGCTACGATATACTTCAGTTGTGTCTGAATTTCTGACAATGTTCATATAGAATGATGTTTACCAATCCAGATATCTCAGGGCTTCTTCAGAATCAGTCTCTATCCTGCCCTAAAGTGACAGCGAAAAACTTCAACGTTACTGCTGATGTGAGTGCCCAACAGGGACCATGTGCTCCACGGTAAATATCCTTTTATCCTCATTCAACATACACAAAACTAAAATATGGGTTGAACATATTACCACATTTAATAATAATAATAATAATAATAATGTAGATGAAGGGCAGTGTTTTACAGTTCTAATATATATATATGTATATATATATATATTACATTTAACTATAAAATATTGTTTAAGAGCGTGTGATGATAAACATCTAACAGCATTTTTTTTTTCAGACCTCAGATAACCTCTACAACAGCAACAACTACAACAAGAACCACAACCAAATCAGGAACCACTGAGGGGTAAGATCTGATTATTTTTCAGACTATGTTTAATTATTTGAAAATAAATCAAAGTGATAATCTCAGGCTTTTAAAGGTCTTTTAAAAGCCGTTTTGTGTTGTAACAGATGTCAGTTATTACTGGGACAATCATAGTCCTCATAGTCCAATTTTTACTTCTTTACTGTATCACTCCAATCACTGTGAAAGGTTGTTAATAATATATTATAAAAATAGTCATGGGTAAAGTGCGCTGTTAGACACAACACACACTAGACTATATTTACATTACAACACAACTTCAGGTACCTTACTGCTTTTTAAACAGTTATCTCATACTGAAATCATTATAGACACAATTCACTAACATTATTTTGAATAAATTCATTATTTATGATGTGGCATCCTTCTGCTGGAACACATGACATAACAGAACATTGATATGCAACAGCAGTGATATGATGAGGAGGTGTTTCACATCATAACTGTAAATAGGGATGGGCGCTGATACACATTTCCAGATTCAGTATGATTCCAACTTAAAAGTTTGATTTGATAATGATTCATATGTTCTTCAGTTTTTCTGCTTTATTTATGAATTGGTTTTACAAAAGAAATATGTTCAAATGTGTTAAAATCTGTCTCTGACAGATTCTGTAAATTGAATTAGTGAAGGATTTGTATCTTTTGTCCTTGAGTTTGAAAAATGGTTCTAGTGAGTCATTGTTTGTAAAATGATTTCTGCGTGCACATTACAAAAAATACATTATGAAAATACATGAATGTTTTTGTTTTAATAATGCTTTATTAATTGCATTGATAATGGTTATCTTCACAATTACAGGGCCAAGACGGCTTCTGCTCTGATCATCTCAGTGGTTTGTTTTCTTTTGGTAGTGTAGGTAGGTTCTTTTGGTAGGTTAATCATGAGAAATTTCAGCCCTATATGTGTGACTACATAAGAGTTCACAAGAACGACATCTTTGTTCAGTTTTTTTTTTCCTGTATATGATCATTAAATGTGTACTGTTTATTTAAAAAAGCTGCACAGATTATGTTTATACTCATTTATCAACAGTCAATGTTAATCTTAGTGTTAATCACAGTGCTTGCTAATTTATTGTCAAGTTCATTCAGAATGTATGATTTTCACATTCTTAACAGAAGTTAAGGTAAATATTTGAGTTATCTAAGGGTTTTTTTTCATCTAATAAAACACTGCATTAATGCTATTGGTTTTAAAATATTAATGTAACCTTGAAATGTTAAAATGATTATTAAAAGAAATCTGCACACTCAGGTTTGGCCTGCAACATTTTAGTGGCATAGTGAGACATGATGGTGCTTCCACTATGAACAAAAGGACATAGACATTTATTTTAGATGTCTAAAAGAAGTAAGGAATGTGTTCTGATAATCTGTATAATGACTAGCAGTATTTGAGGAGCAGAAAAAGCAAACATTTGTGGCTTAAATTTTCTGTCAAACTGTGACTGGTTTAATGCCACAAGACACAATTCAGGCATATCTTGAAATAAATAAAAAAAAAGCTTATTTAAAAGTACTCAAGAGTTTTGAGTACTGAGCTGTGGATTCTACATTCTAAAGGGATATCACACCCAAAAATTAAGATTCTGTCATTAGTTACTCACCCTTATGTCATTCCAAACCCTTAAGACCTTCGGAACACACACAAAAAAAAAACATGGTTAAAGGAGTCCTATTATGATCTTTTACAAAGTCTTAATTTTGTTTTGGTGGTGTACTAGAACATGCTTTCGTGCTTGGTGGTTCGAAAAACGCATTATTTTTAACATAATTTACATTATTACAATACATTTCTCCCAGCCTGGCACATAAGGCTCGATTAGTTCCAGGTTTAATGAAGGCCCGCCTTCCGTAAAAAAGAAATGTGTTGTAATTGGTTAGCTGTCCCACTGCGTTGCGATTGGCGAACAGCTTAGACAGTATTTTAGTACTGACACGCCCCTTGTCAAAGAAGCAAGTTCTGTGTACAATTGCTAGATTAAAGTGATTCTTACATTTTAAATATGGATATTTTTCTTACTAAAATGCATCAGTTCGCTACAGCAGGCCTTTATTAACCCACCGGAGCCATGTAAGGTACTTTTTATTATGGATGGATGCACATTATTGCACTTGTTTTGGACTGATAAAAAGAAACACCCGTCTATATCCATTCTAAAGCTTGGGAGTGGCAAGATAAAATTTAATATAACTCTGATTGCATTTGTCTGAAAGAAGGAAGTCATATAAACCTAAGATGCATTCGGGTGAGTAAATAATACACTACAGTAGTGTTGGGCCCTGTTGTCAGCCAGCTGCATCTTTAAAGTTATGCTAATCCCCCACCTCGTCCCTACCCTCCCTCCAACAATTAGAATTTCCGTGGGCGGGATTTAATTTAATGATATTCTAATGGACACAGTGTGACATCATTGCATGCGGAAAACAAACGTTGTAGTCCAAAGAAGCCGTTTGTTGTAGTTCTTGAAAAGGGATTTTCTAAAAAAAGAAATATCTCCTTTTGGAGTGGACTTTGAGATCTTTTTTATGCCCAAAGATACACACCACACACTGACCAAAGTTCAAAAAGTGAAAAAGCATAATAGCACCCCTTTAAGGTACAGAAGCGCAGTAAGGGCCATGTGACATCAGTGGTTCAACTGTGATTTTAGGTGGCTACGACAAAACTTTTTGTGCGCAAAGAAAACAACTGACACAGCAGTAGCTGAATTTTCTCAAAGTTACTTCTGATAAAGTAGCCTTTTGTTTCTGATGTTTGTAGCTGAGTATCCACATCATCCAGCATTGATTTTTCTCTCGATTCTTTATTTAAAACAGTATTTTTTAACTGACTGCAAAACTGTTTTAGCTGTTTCGTTGAGAGAGTGGTTAGTCAGTCGTAGTGCATGGTATGCACAGTGCCCACAGCTGCAAGCACCACTGATCAGACGGGATGGCACATCGAGCGTGATATGCAACATTGTTACCATTCTCAAAACTATGGCTCCCTTCCTGGACCTTTGAGGACATCTTTGCTGATCTGCAAGGTGTTAGGGTTAGGGGTAGGTGTATGGGTGGGCTTTAGGAATAGGTATAAGGTCCCAATAAGGCAGCAGCCATCTATGATTTTGATAAATATAATCATGTGCACTGAATATATCATTAATTTATATTCTGTTTTATAATGGAATACAGTGCATTTGCATTTTACAGTGCCATACATTTTCATATTTTTGCTCTAACGTCATGATGACTTAGTGTCGTTTCCTCGTAGGTTTTGTAAATTGCCTAAAAAAATATTTTTTAGATGCGATGAAAGCTGAATTTTTTTATTTGATTTAAATGGTTCCATAGTTCCTGGTTGAAAATGGTATATCACCAAGATAAAATATCAGCTGAAAAAAGATATAGTCTGGTTGTATAAGTGTACTGAGTCTTCAAACTAGCCTCAGGACAGAAGTTAAGATCATGTTTGAGGTTAGACCACTGGTGCCCAAACTCGGTCCTGGAGAGCTGGTATCCTGCAGAGTTTAGCTCCAACTTGCCTCAACACAACTACCGGGAAGTTTTTAACATGCATAGTAAGAGCTTGATTACCTGCTTCAGATGTGTCTACTTGGGGTTAGAGCTAAACTCTGCAGGACACTGGCCCTCCAGGACTGAGTTTTTATGAAATACCACAATGCCTTTACTTTCCAATGGCAAATAGCTTGCATTTAGAAGAAACTTTCAATAAGAATTCTGATTCTGGTTCACTCGAAAGTGTCCGTTCAAACCATTAAATCCGAATGGCTTTTGCCTTTTCAGGCATTGACATAACAGGCAGTGTTTGTGCACAAAGGTATCTCACAAAACTGATTTCGGATAGACCTCTAAGGCAGCATAACAGTTTAATGATCTACATAAATTTACATTTATACACAACTAACCACTAACTGCAACATTCAGGCACCATTTTTATTTTTTAGTTCACAGAATCATGTCACAGAATCAAACTCACAGGATTGTGAGATGTCCAAGGCAGGGAAGGACTCATCTATGGTGTCCTCAAAAATCAAGCTTTGAGCTACAAACCTGTCTGAGAGTTGATTAACCCCTTAGCATTCCTGCAAAATGTAGAAACATGCAGTGTACCATGGGCGGTACAGTGAAATGCTAACAGGTAACTGATAAACAGTTAAAAACATTTGTTAGAAATTTAGAAAAGTCATCAAAAAGTAATCAAATGTAATCAGTTACATTAACAAAATAATTGAAGTAGTTGCACTACTTATTACATTTTAAATACGGTAACTTGTAATCTGTAACCTATTACATTTCCAGAGTAACCTTCCCAACACTGGTTTTAAGTGCCAAGTTCACACAGAATGTTTTTTTTTTTATTTAATGCAAACATACACTAGATGAATATTGGTGACTGCTGCATCTCACTGATTTTTCTGTATGTCACACATTAATGCCAGAACTTGAAAAAGTTCTTAAAATTGGTCTTGGAACTATCTTAAGTATCTCAGGGCTATTCCAATCTGACTTTCTACCCTGCCCAAAAGTGACAATAAATGATTTCCCCCAAGTGCCCAACAGGGATCATGTGCTACAAGTTGAATATCCGTTTAAGCTTTGCTGGGATACGCTTATACAAAACACAGGAAAATTCTGTTTTTAAAGGCACACCTACTGAAAAATGTAACACTATATATAAGAAATAAGAGAATCTGCTATTGCAGAAATATAAATATAACTAAAATGCATTAAGCACAACATGCAGTAACTCATTAGCTGTTACTATACTTACAATACAGTAAGCCATCAAGTCTCTAATTGCAATTGCTTTTATAAAACAATTACCATATAATACAATATAAAACCATACACTCTTTAACTTTGACATTTTAATTTGACTTTGTTTCTGCTGTTCTGTGTGGATTAATGATCCAGAACCAAACAGTGATTTCCTGGAGATTTGCTATTTTTAATGGCCGATGGAATTTTTTCTTGCTTGTTGTGACAACAAACTATCAGCTTCATGCTATCCACACTCAGAGCTATTTTTCTCTATGTACAGATAAAACATTATACGCACAGGTGAGTTACAGATATTATATGTAATTTCTTGTGAAATTCTTCCCCACAGCTCTAAAATATAAATCATTATTATAGGTTTATTAAAGTGTATTTGGGAAAATTAATAATTTGAAAGATGTTTTTGCACTCTCATTAATAACATTTTTTAAGGTCTGTGTAAAGCAATATTAAATATGTGTTCTGAGTTTGTCACACCATCAAAAATGTGTTAGTAACCACCCAGCAGGGCCTTAAACTAACTTTTTTGCACACATGCCAATGGCTGGTGACGTGATAAAATTTAGCAACCACAATTTTTTTTTTTTACCAGCCATGAAACTCTTTTTGCAAAAGTTATTATTTAACAATGCCTAAACATATTACAATATTTTGTCTCTGTTAAATGCATTTTCCCTCAAATTTACCTTAATTATAGCCATTCAACATTACAGTATAACTGAAAGCCATTATTTTTTACCTTTAATAGGCTCTGAAATATATAACAACTTTTAATTTAAGTGATTTTAAAACAATCTTTACATAAACTATAAATTGTATATGCATAAACTATACAGATTCATCTTTATTCAAGCTACAAAAGTTAAATAAAGTCGAGTGATTTCTCTTTTTCTTTTGTTCTTTGATTTCAATCAATGACAGACTTCAGCAGGTTTCACTTTAAAAGCAGCGCTGCCTCTTTAAAACCTGATGCACATGACATGGATCTGACATATGTCTGATATTCTCCCAACTCTTTACGGTCATTCAAGACTTTATAATTTATCTAAGACTACGTTTACGAGGTAACTTGCCAAAACTGTGCATTTTCATATAATTGTGTGTGTTTTTGTCCGTTGAAGTGCTGTTTTAAGCGACGCAACCTTTCAAATTATACTTCACTGCAGCGTTTAGGTGGCATAACCCCATATATGTGTCGCCACATTCTCGGGTCATGAAGAATAAAGAAGGGAAAAGGTAATCTTGCGAAATGAAGCAGCAATATCCTCTCAGGTAAAAGTTACTACAACTGTGTCTAGAGAAAAGCTGACCATCATAGTTTATCATCCCATTTGTATCCTATTATTTGATTCGGTCTTTTCGTTTATGACAAAACAGCTAATCACGATGATCTCGGAAAATATTATTTTATTCGCTTACGTCAGAGAACAGTGAATGACTTTAAAAACTGGCTGTTGTTATCATTATATTGCATTGTTATATTTCGTAAAAATTTGACCTGCCAACTGGAGTCTGTTACATATACTTGCCAATGCCGATTTGCCGGGTGTTAATTTTAAGCCCTGCCACCCAGTCAAATTTCAATGATACAAAAAACGTCAAGTAAATAAAATAAGTGATTAAAATCTTGAAAAAATAAACAGAATTCTCTGTTCTCAAATGCTGGGGGCGTGTCCAATGTCGGCTCTAAAACCACGCCCACTCGCAAGAAAGGCATCTTTCTCATATCAGGCTGTTCCGAGACTCTTGGCAGAATGATATAGTTCTGCACAGGCCCCTTCCACGATAGCTGATTGTCTTCAGTTTTTTTCCTTAGTCCCACCCAGAGTAAGCTGTGAACAGTCCAACCACCATTGTTTCGATGCCTGAGTAGGTGTAGACAGGAATGACCCCCAAGCAATTGACGTGTTCTGTTGTTGGATTTAATAATGAACATAGCAGTCATCATTTACTCCCAACATCTGAGCTACTAAAGATGCAATGGATTACTTTCGTTTTTGAAGGGAATGTGCCCCCGATCTGCCTAAATGTGTCTGTTCGTGCAAATCATTTGTGATCCAGCTTCACCTATACAGAAAAAGTAAGTATAAGGTTTTTTAATGAATAAACTAATGACTATAAATCATAGTGTCAAAATATGTGCAATGAAACCACTAACAAACACCCAGTGTCTCACTACACAAGAAGTCAATACATCAGTCTTCAGCCTTATATGATACAATTAGCTTGATACCATTAGCATAATACCACATGCATTTTAATTCTATATTCACATATTTGCAATAAAGCAATCAACATGTTAATCTTGGCTCTAAACGCAATATTTACAAATGTAAATCTCTTTAATGATGTTTGATTGTCTTTAAAAGTTCAGTTTAAATGTTTCAATAGCTGAGGCTAACATAGTGGTTAATGGTAAAACTACATTGATAGAAGGGCAGGCCCGTGAACTGGAAGTGAGCCTGGACCATGAATTAATGGATAAGACCATGGACCAAGGTGTAGTGAAAAAAGACCAAGATGGGGCTTCTGGCTTGTAGTCCTTAACAGATGTAGACTCAGGTGCAGGGTCCATGGCAGCCATGATGTGAGACTCAACCATGACATGAAGAGAATCGACATGGTGGGCATGACAAGAAGAGACATGATGTGGGATTGTGGTGTGGCACTATGTGTGGGTGACTCTCTGCCATTTCTCCAAAACAGTGGTTAGCCACTTGGCTAGACAGCATAGTCACTGTATTGGGCCAGAGAGGGTTTTACTCTCCCACCAACAACTGTGAGTAAATTGGCTCATTAAAGGCATGAGACATGACAGAAAAAATAAACAAACAAACAAAAAAAAACTTTGTGCCACATCATTAAAGTCAGTCAAATAATAGAGCTTAAAATAACTGTCCATAAAGTTCTCTAGAGAGCAAACTCCTGACGGAGCTGAACAAGGTAACCACTGGGTCCAATGACGGGTGTTTAATCTTTAATGTAGCTGGCCTGAAGAACGAAGGTGTAGAGAACCCAGGTGCTGTTTTAATTTTACAATGGTGATGATCCAAAAACATAAACATTAACAATGAACTAAATACATGACATAAAACAAAACATTAACATGAACTATGAGCATGATTTGCCAGTAAATCAATGATCTGGCATGTGGAACATTGAGCAGTGTATCATCCTTGATTACAAAATATGGCAAACATGAAGGCTTACAAGACTGGGGGGGGCACATGACAAAAACCACCAACAACAGACAGACGATACAAAAATATGATAACTAAAATAAAATCAAAGTATGGTAAAGATGGGAAACTTTATTAATCAAGTTAATATTAAAAAATGTATTTAAAAAATGTTACAGGTTAATCTTTGACAAATTTTGTTCTGTGAGTATGAATAAGCAGTGGGTGTGTGCATATGTGCGTGCACACCATTGTTTTTATATGGGAGGTCAGTATAAGGAAGTACAGAACTTTACTATGTGCATATTTAAATGACTGGTCAAACTGCAAGGTATTCTGACTTGGTATTTACCTGCCAAACTGTGTGATCAAGACTGTTTGAGAACTGGTATGTATGCCCCTTTTGTTCTACAGTTTTTAATCACATATTTTAATGGTCTTAAATATACTTGGGATAGTAGTATTTCAAGATTATTAAATACTTTCCTTTTAGGTATATAATAGGAATACATAATACATATACATTTTGTTTGCAAATTTAATTCAAGTGATCAAAACATCCTCAAATGTGATCATTACGATTTTTCAGTGAAAATGCATTTATGTGCTTTTCTTCTGCTGAGCTCGGGTTTGGCTCTTTGTTTTGCATCGCCTGTGGTAAGTGTGATATTTGAAAGAGTTTGTTATAATACACTGTAAAGGTAATATACGGCTGTTGATTTTTAAATCTGTTTTTCCTAATGTCTGATTACTTTTCTTATCTTGTGTTCTCAGCCCCCACCTGATATAGTTGGTAAGTACAACAAAGTCATAGATTTTCACTTGAGTAAAGTTATTGTATGTTTAAATGTGATCACTGTTTGATCACTGTCAGAAGTAATGCTCTTTTATCATTTTCCTTTCTGGTTGTTTCAGAGTTAAGTTTTAATAGCACTATTTATTCTGTTTTTGTTGTTGTTTCTCACCTCTCTGTCTTTATATTTTCTTTATTAATTTTCCTCGAAAGGCATTAATGGAGAATGGAAGGGCATTCCAGATATAAACAGAGGTAAAACCAATATTTTATCTGAAGAGCTTAGGTATGTTTATGTAAGCAGTAAGGCAACATATATCTATTTTTGGTTAGAAACCAATATTTTTGATTATTAAATTATATTTTGTACTGTGAACTGAACAGTCTTGTGGTTTTAGGTTTAAATCTCAGAGAAGGAGACATCATGATGGTGAGTTCTGTTTGTTATTCGGTGTATAAATACAATACTGGATAATTCAGTAGATCTATTTCTGTTATGATACTTAAAATAAATCTGCTTTAAAGCCTGAGCAAAGGAGCGCCATTCTTGGGAATCAGTACCGGTGGAATATTACCATCCCCTATGAACTGAGTGTGAATCTCAGTAAGAAAAAACATGGATTTCTCACTTGCAGTTTAACAAATCAAATTTGAATGAACTTTTTTTTTTTTAATTATGTTTTTGTTTGTTGTTTTTGATTGTCGTTATAGGCTTGAACTATAAAGGAGTCATTTTAAGAGCCTTTGAGCAGTTCAAACTGAAATCATGTATTGACTTTGAACCCAGAGCAGCAGAAGACATTTCTTACATCTCTGTGGAGAGTCGTGACGGGTACAGTATGGTTCCAGTTAGTAATAAACAATATTAGTAACATATAGTAATATACAGTATATAGCCAAAAGTATACTGTACTGAATGTATGTATGAATAAACTCCAAGTCAAAAGACAGGGCACATTTGACTTTCTTGTAAAGGCTTTTGCAAGGTATGATATTTAGACAGTTATTAATTTTTCATTGACAGACAATAAAGTATAAAAGAGAAGAATACATTTACAATCAACGTTGTTTGTTCACTAGTGCATATAATGTGTTTTTGACAGCTTTTGGTTACTTTTTTGTGAAAAATATCATTTAAAATCCATATGTAACTGTATTATGTGAATGTGCTCATCTCACTTGTTTTTCAGGTGTTGGTCATATGTCGGTCGCACATCTCCTGGAGCTCAGACTCTTTCCATTGGAGATGGCTGTGGATTTAAAGCCATTGTTGAGCATGAGTTTCTCCATGCACTGGGATTTTGGCATGAGCAGTCAAGATATGACAGAGATGATTATGTGACCATTAACTATGAAAACGTCATTCCAGGTTGCCCTGTATATTTTTAACTAGTGTTATTATTTTGTTTTAAACTTCAGTTGACTTTTAGGGGGAAAAAGTAAACAATCCTTTGATTGCTTAACAATATATACAAACATACTAACTGGAGTGTCCATTTAAATATCAGCACATAAATAAGCCATTCCTTATGAACACACACATCAATAATTCCATCTTAATTCCATCCATCTTTATTAATTATCTTTATTAATCCATCTTTATTAATTATCTTTATTAATTATTAATCTTTATTAATTATCTTTATTAATCCATCTTTAATAATTCCATCCATCTTTATTTTCAGGGTATAAGCACAATTTCAATAAATACAGTGAGAATGTGTCCACCACCCAAGACACCCCATATGACTACTATTCTGTGATGCATTATGATAAAAATGCCTTCAGCAACGGTAATGGATCCACAATCATTACCAAGCGTCCTGAGTTCCAAGATGTGATTGGTCAACAGCTGGACATGAGTGAATATGATGTGATTGAACTCAACAAACTCTATAAATGCAGTGAGTATTTCCCACAAAGTTTCCATTTGGGGCGCATATGTATCAGATAAGAGAAGAAGAGAAAACATGTTATGCATACAAATTGTAATGAATTGAATTTTGCTTCAAACATGTTTGTCTGTTTGCATTACAGATTTGTCCGTCTCTTTCCTTGATCACTGTAGTTTTGATGATGAATCTCTGTGTCAGATGAGCGTCTGTTCTGCTGCTGATTATGGCTGGAAGAGAGTGACGTCAGTGAGTGGCATCAATGTGACTGACCACACATACTTGGGCAAAGAACAAAATGGTGAGATCTGTTACAGTTAGTCTGTAAATAAGAAGTGTCTGTTTTTACAGTGTGTACTTTTTCAGAAAAAGATACTTTAGAATAAAAGATAAACTATTCCCCCCTACCCTTGTTTTAATTTCTGCAGGGACGTCTTTCTTCATGCACTTCAGCACTGAGGGCAGAAATGAGGGGGGCACAGCCAGAATGGAGAGCAAGACAATGACCCCTAAAAGAGACTGCAAAGTCCAGTGCCTGCAGTTCTACTACTATCACAGTGGTCATGAGTCTGACCAGCTCAACATCTGGATCCGAGAGTACCAGAATGAAACAGACAGCAGAGGAACTCTCACACTTATGGATCAGATCACAGGTCAGTGTTTTTTTTTTGTTTTTTTTTTGTTGTTGTTTTTTTAACGTTCCTTTACATATTATAAAACATATAAGCCTGTAATTCATGATGCTCATTTAAATTTTTTGTGTTACTGACAGTTTAATTTCTTGCAGGACCCCCTGGTAATTACTGGAAGCTGCATCATGTGCCACTGAATGCAAATAAAACCTTCCAAGTTGTATTTGAAGCCCGTAAAGGAGCTGGAAACTCCAGTGGAGGATTTTCACTGGATGATATCAATATTTCAGAGACTGAGTGTCCCCACACATGGCAGATAAGAGACTTTGAGAAGGTTTTGAACAACACTGAGTTTGGCACTTGGATATACAGTCCGTTGTATTACTCCAGTGATGGTTATGGCTTTCAGGCTGGCTTAATTGTGTATCAAAATTACCTTTCGATATATGTTCGTCTGGTATCTGGTGCATATGATGACCAGTTGCAGTGGCCTTGTCCATGGAGACAAATAACCTTCCAGATGTTTGACCAGAATCCACACATACAGAAGTGCATGTCCTCTGAGAAAAGCTTCACAACTGACCCTACATTGGTTTCTTCCTGTGAGAATCTGATTATTTTTCTCTCACATGTTTACATGCAGCCTTTTAGTTAACTCAAGATCAAGGTTATGATGTAGCTTTAAAAGGCCTAAAAGACATATTTTGTTGTAACAGATGGCAGTAATTACTGGGACAATCCTCAAAATACTGGAACTCGTGTCGTCATTGGCAATGAGACTGTATATGTGGGTATTTTTTGGGGCTATAAATATGCCATAATGAAAGATGATCTCACTAGAAGAGAGTTTATCAAGGGTGGTGACATCATAATTTTCTTCACTATGCAAGGTAGGTTTTGTGAAGTAACTTCAGAGAATAAATGGATGACAAGAATTAATTTAGTCATTCAGTTGTATTCTACTTTCTGAACATTTATATAAATGTTGTTTACAAATCCAGATATCTCAGGGCTTCATCAGAATCACTCTCTGCCCTGCCCTAAAGTTACAGTGAAGAACTTTAATGTTACTTCTGATGCAAGTGCTCCATGTGCTCCAAGGTAAATGTCCTTTTAACCTCTATTGTAAATAATAATAATAATAATAGCTGAAGGGCAGTGTTCTAATTCTAGTTCTAATTATTTGAAAAACAATTTGAAATTTAAAACGGTGATAAAGAGGTGAAAATTGAGAATTTTGCATGTGATGTGTGATAAAAATCTAAGAGCTTTTTTTGTTTGTTTTGTTCACTAGAGTTTTTCCTACACCTCAGATGACCTCTACAACAACAACAACAACAACAACAAGAACAACAACAAGAACTACAACAAATACTCCAACTACACCAGGAACTACTAAGAAGTAAGACATAGTCTCATAGTCCTAATTTTTTATAAGGTTCATAACAGCTTAATTACTGTATTACTCTCAATATGTGACCAAACAGTTGTGAAAGGTTGTTAATAACATGTTGTGAATATAGTCATGGGTAAAGTGCGCAACACACACTGGAGAATATTTATATTATAACACAGCTTCAGGTACCTTACTGCTTTTTTAAATAGTTATCTCATATTAAAAACATGAAGGATACATTTCAATAAAACATTATTTTAAATAAATTCATTATTTGTTATTTGACATAACAGAACATTGATATGCAACAAAAATACCAGTATGATGATATGATGAACAGGTGTTTCACATCAGAACTGTAAATAGGGCTGGGTACTGATACACATTTCCCAATTCAGTATGATTCCAGCTCCCAAGTTTAATTTGATAGTGATTCATATGGATGTTTTTCAATTTATATTTGCTTTATTCATGAAATGATTTTACAGAAAATGAGGATATTCCCAAATTTGTTCAAGTCTGTCTCTGATAGATTCAGTGAGTTGAATTAGTGAAGGATTTGTGTCTTGGCAAAACAGTAACTGGTATTTTCAAATGATTAATTAATAGGACTGTCTCAAAAGAGTCATTTGTTTGTAAAATGATTTACTACATGCACATTACATGATGTACATTATGAAAATATATGATTTTTTTTCCCTATTGCATTAATATTGTTTATTTTTACATTTGTACTTCTTTTTTTAGTGAATGTGTGGACATATTTTGCAATTCCAGTACCAAGACAGCTTCCTCTCTGATCATCTTGGTGGTTTGCTTTCTTTTGCTATTGAGTTAATCATGAGAAATCATTTTTTTCAGCCCTATGTCAGACTACACAAGACTGCATCTTTTATCAGTTTTTTTTTTCCTATATGTATATGAGCATTAAATGTGTATTGTTAAATTAAAGGATCTGCACAGATTACATTTATACTCATTTACCTACAATCAATGTTAATCTTGGTGTTAATCACAGTACTTATCAATTTATTGCTCATTCATAAATGTATGAGAGGTTAAAGTAAATATTTACCATATCTGATTTTTTTTGTTTTTTTTTTTTTTTTTTTTTTTTTTGTGATAAAACACTGCATGTATGCTATTGGTTTTAAAATACTAATGTAACCTTGAAATGTTAAAATGATTATTAAAAGAAATTAATTTAATTGGTCTGGTTTGGTTTGGTCTGCAAGATTTTAGTGCCATAAAGTGGGACATTATGGAGCTTCCACTATGAACAAAGGACATAGACATTTATTTTAGATGTCTTTAGATGACTAACAAAGCACCATTTGGGAGCTGAAAAAGAAACCATTTACACTAAATGTGGCTTAAGTTTTGTGTCAAGCTGTGATTGGTTTAATGCCACAAGACACAATTCAGACACAGCTTGATACAATCAATGAAGGCATGTGTCTACAGTATACTGAAAATATATATATGTACTAAAAGTACCATTAAATTTTTAAAAATGTAGTGCGAGTACAGTAAAAAAAATAGTACTTGTCTAAAAAAAATAATTGAATAACATCGCACCCCCACTTTTTTCTTTGGTTACAAGCCAGGGGGTGCTGCAGCACCCCTACTTTCCGTGGTAACGGATTAATTTGCAGGATAGAAGGCGGGACAGGCGTAATCACGCTGAATGACCCATAATAGAAGCGCTCTCTCAAACCTGTATGATCTTTTTTCTTCTGTGGGAAATAAAAGTTAGCAATTTGAGACTTATTATGCAAGATTTTTCCATGTCCCTAAAAGATATGATTTATGTTGACTCAGCACTTCGCTGTTTTCAAATATCATCACTTGAAGATATTCGCTGTTTGCTCACTACAATAAAAGTGCCTGGTCTTAACGCCATCATGACTCACTAAATCATATGTTTTGGGTTATCAGAGTACTAGATTATATCTATATATATATATATATATCTGTGAGCAAGGTAAATTGATAATAGGCGCAGGCATCAAGTCTGACTCATCACTTTGTGCCAAATTTCATGACAGAATTGTCAAACAAATGAAAAATCACATTTCTCAATGCAAAATCACAAAGAATTTAAGTCTTTTACCAACTACCATGCATAATACTGTGAAAAGATTCAGGGAATCCAGAGAAATCCCAGTTTGTGTGGGGCAAGGCAGGACACCTCAGGTGAATGTGTGTGAACTTTAAGCCCTCAGATGGCATTGCATAAGAAACCATCATGCTGCAGTGTTAAATATAGCCTCATGGACTCAGAAGTACACTGAAAAAAAGAGTTTTTCAAGCAGTACCTCATCCAATTAATAATTTATCTTTCAATTCAGTTTATTTTTCAAATAATATAATTTTAGTTCAAAACATTGTTAAATATAAATAATTTTAATTAAGAGCTCAGCTAAGACATTTTTGTTTTGACGAATGTAAAATATCAAGGTTAAGTTGATTAACTTAAATTAAAATTATTAATTCATGTATGGCTCTTTCTTTCCCAAGAAAAACTGTTTATGCTCTGCAGAAATTGTTGTTTGTTTAAATGATGGGACATAGCTCATCCGTTAGCTAACGTTAGTTGGTTTTCTCATTCGCCTGCAGCGGACACAACCGGGCTTGAACGCCGGACCAGCGAGTAAGAAGTGTTTTTTTCGCCTATTCCTATTTCTTTTTCACTTTAAGTTGTTTGTGAGGACTGTAAATTAGTTTTACTCATACCACAACCGCGATTTCAGCGGAGGAGAGATAATGGTGGAGCTAATATGGTGAGTGCAATAATTTACCACGTATTTTCAGACATGGCTATTGTTTGAAAGAGTACATTTAACGGTATAAACACAAAAAGAGATGAATATACCTCTGTTCTATCTAGGCTGACTGTCTTGTTTTGAGGGGAAGAAGAAATTGAAGAGATGCTTTGGACGTGTAAGTATGATCCTCATAACTGTGATAAGAGAGCACAGCTATTTAATCATTATACCCCCGTTTCACAGAAAAGGGTCCGGAGAAGGCTAACTGTCAGGCTAAGGTAAGCTCCTATAACACTGACGAATAAGAACGCATTGATATTACCACTGACTCTCTCACATACAGTTATGACTTTATTACCAGTCCAAAAATAAAAGCATGCAAAAAAATGCAACTTAAATAAATCAAATAAATAAAAATATAGGCTACAACCGACTGCATTTAATGTATTGTGCCCAAAATGTAATGACATTTTTTTTTTCCGATATATGAAAACATTTTAACATTGTTGCTACTTGTGCATTCAGTTGATCAGCAGTTTCTAGCCCTGCAGACTTTCTCTTTCTATAACAGCTGTGCCTTTATGGTTATTAGTAGGCCATTAAAAAAAATTACTATTCTAAAATTGCTATTTAGAGCATTATAGCACTGAAAACACTACAGCACTTTATGAAACCACTTTAGTCCCAATTGATTTGTTAGGTTATTTCAAGTCAGGTTTTGGACTTTAATCCCTGCTTTTCTTAGCGTATTTTATGAGACAGCCCCCTGTTCTGACTCTGAGGATGATCACTTTATTGACTAGCACACTGCACAATTAAATGTAAACCCTTAAGTCAGATGCACATATAAAGATTAACTTGCTCTTTTACAAACGTTTGCTCTTCACAGAAAAGTTGTAAATGACAAGCCTGACACCACCCAGATGATAATTCAGGTCGTTTTACAGTAAACCAGGTATGTATAAGTGCATTCATCCCATGCTGTAATTGCCATAATTACAGGATTCCAACTTGGGAAAAAGTGTCCTTTTAGAACTCATAATTATCATCTGTAAACTGGGAATTTTCTGAGAGCTACTAATTATACCACATGACCACTTTATCTGACTGCTGCAGATGAATTTAGGCGTTGATAGTGTTGCCATAGAAATGCACACTTCCTGGTCCAAGTAGAACATGGTGTGAATGCAGCACATGACAACAGCATTATTTAACTGACTTGATAATGTCTTTGTCAATCTGTTTCTTGCTCTGTTAGGATGCAGCTGACAAGACAGACTCCAGTAAGAATCCTCAGCATTGATCAAGAAAGTCCACAGCTCAACCCATCTAGAGTGGAAATCATCTTGGAAGAAAATTTTGTAATGGATGAACTGACCAATCTCTGGCCTTCTGTGTCCATTGTTTTCAGACTGATTTATGCCCTGCACCTGGACTAAGTGTATGAAAAGGAATTTATATTTTATTCAGCAGGTAATGCTCAACCTCAGAAAAGGTGAGTTAGCACCTAAAATTCAGTACTGCCAATTTTGTGAAAACCATAGTTTTATTCCATTTGTTGTGATTCTGAGATGGACTGTTATATGTTAGTTTGGAATTGAATTAAAATAAAACAGAAAATTGCATAAATGTTCCTTTATTTGTTTGCTTTTTTCTTAATTGTCTAGTTTAACAAACTGGAAAAGTAAAACAACTGATGTAGATTGTGTAAAAATGTTTTCATTCACCTAAATAAAAAAAAATAAAAAAAATAGGGTAATGATTCACATCTATGTTTTATAGCTTGAGCCAATGAGAAATAAATAACTTGCTCTAAACAATATTTTCTATGTCTATGAAAGCTATTATATAACACTTGCCACACCAACAGGCATCTGAGAATGGCTCGATTTGAAAAAGGGGATGTTATTTTTACAGATTAATTAAAAACCACTGCATTGATTTTTATCATTATAGGGTAGATTTGTACATACACTGCCAACACACATTAATGTTCAAACAACATGTAAAAGTGAACTTAGCATCCGATGACCCCTTTAAATTTACATTTAAATACCGTGATTTCATTAACTGATGTAATGATAACCAAAATATTTAAGTACTGAAATCTGTTTGGTACTTTTGTAATATACTGATAACCACTAAAAGCAGGTGGTGATGAAAAAGTCACATGATGAACCAAAGGCCATGAAAAGCAACTTATAAATACTAACATATGTATAGAATGTGTACAGTGTTGTACATGCAAACTCTAAACATCATCATGGTAATATACATGAAACTGAAATAATTCAATAAACATTAAACAACCTTAGATGTAACATACAACTCTAATGTACAAAACTGATAAGAAAAAAATAAGAAGAAACAGTTACTTAAACAAGAAAAACATGAAATTACATCTAATGTCCAATACAGTTTTTCACCGTATATAGTAGAGGATTTTACCGTTAAATTCACTGTCCTTCTTTTACAGTGTACTCTGTTCTGAACATCAAATCCTTTGTTTTTTCATCAAATGTATTCTAACTAGAAATTGCTGTGTCAGACTGGCGCCTTGATTAGGCTGCCATACGTGCCATTTTTCAGGGACACGTTCTAGCCAGGATTTGCATGTTGCCTAAAATAACCAGGTTTTGGCTGTTTGCGTTGCGCAGACTGATCATTGTATGACATCAAAGTACTGTGAGAGCAATTCGAGAGCGATCTGCACAACATTGAAATCCTGGCCAGAATGTGTCCCTGGAAAATGGCATGTGTGATCACCCTACCATTGGTACAAAGTTCATTTTTGTTAAAAATGTAATAACATGAACATGTTACTCTCAACATTTTTCATACTTGATTTATAATTTATGTCATTGTCACTAAAACTATGATAGCTCTTCTGGACACATTTAACTTTAACTTTAAAATTACACAGTCCTTAAAGGGGCCATTTTCCCCCACACTACCCTAAAACATACAAAATATATTGATCTGTTGATGATGATTGCCTGATGAGTTGATGGCCTTTTACCAGCGGGATTAATGTCTACACGCTGTATATTTCACATGTATGCAAATGTTCAACAGCATTATGACAGTTGAGGAAACTGCTAGATTGGTGTGGATGGAGTGGGAATCTCACTTTGAGTTTCCATATTGTTAGTTGTGGTGTATAACTAAATAAAATTTCAAATTTTGAAATGTATGGTTATCTTTAGTATTATAGTTAACATTCTTGATGTGAATAGGCTTTAGACTGATTTTTGAATAATTACTTTATATATGTGTTGTCAGCCACCTGTGCTTTGGTATAGTATCTGGGATATTTAACAAATTACAAAATTAGTTTGGTCCTACTTTGTACCTGCGGGATACTACAAAATAATGTGTATGAATAATAATTGCACTTATTGAAAGTAGAAGTAACAAACTAAGACTCTTAAATTTAGGATTTTAATTTAAGGTTTAAAATGCATATATATATATATATATATAAAATCCATTTATGTACGCTGAATATATCATTATTTTATTTTGTTAATGTAATACAGTGCATTTGCATTGACAATGCCATACATTTTCCTATTTTTGTTCAAACATCATGATGACTTAGTGCCGTTTCCTCGTAGGTTTTGTAATTTGCTTAAAGTGAAATATGTTTCAGATGCGATGAAAGCAGACTTTTGCTATTTGATATGTTATTTAACTAGCTAAGCTTATCTGCATTTGTGAAATACCACCATGCCTTTATTTTCCAATGGCACCTAGCTTGCATTTAGAAGAACCTCGCAATAAGAATTCTGATTCTGGTTGGCTCGAAAGTGTGCATTCAAACCATTGTATATACGAAAGCAACTGATTAACAGAGCAACCTTAACAGGCAGTGTTTGTGCACAAAGGTACCTCCCAAAACTGATTTCAGACAGACTTCTAAGGTAGCATAATGGTCTAATGATCTACAAAAATCTACATTTATAAACTGACCACCAACCACAACTGTCAGACACCATTTTTATTTTTTATTTCAAATGTCACAAAACCAAACAAACAGGATTGTGGGATATCAAAGGCAGGGCAGTACTCATCGATGCTGATCTCAAAAATCAATCCAACACAGGCATCTCAGTAAACAGGAACTGGAATTCCTACATTGGAATTCATCTTCGGAAGAGAGCATTTTTCAAACTTTGGACACAGGTTATTGATTGTACATGTAGCTTCAGTCAGGTTATTAACTCTAATTCCAGCCACTCGTACAGATCACCCGGGTACACATAAAAACTTTTTTATGTAGCTTTTTTTAATGTAACTTTTTTTAATAGCTTTGCTACTAATTTGAAATGTAATATGTCTTAAATCTAACAATAATAAAGTATGAATCAATCAAGGACCCCCTGTTCTTTTCATTATACTGTACATGCTATATTATTTCAATAACTATACCAATACCTGCCATCTGTTACAACTAAATATGGCTGTTGAAAGGCTCTTCCAAGTAAGAAGTAAAATGCTACATATCAACACATTACGTGACATACAAATAATCAGATTCTGATTGGTAGAAGCCAAAGCAGGGCAAGTGGTGATTCTGGTCAAGCATCTGGAAGTTATTTGACTGCATGGACAAGGCCACTGCAACTGGTCATCAAATGCACCAGATACCAGGGGTGTATTCCATAAAACAAGGTTAACTCACATGCTGAACTCAGCTGATTAACACTAAAACTCGCACAAACTATGCGGGTTCCCAAACCTCAGTTTAGTCAGCTCAGAGTATGTTTTGAGACATTCTGCCAGCAGAACACAGAATCAATGAGCCACCACAGAAACAACGCAAAGAAGAAGCACGCAATACTTCTTTTTTTTTTTCTTTTGTTTAATGGTGATTAGATATCTTTAATCAGTTTTATTAATGTGAACAAGAATGATATTTTTGCTTGGTGCTAATTATGAATAAAAAACAGTCTGTACTTGCAAGATATCATGGCTGTGAGTTAATTTTTTATTTTTAGCCATTTTGCATCCATATTTGTTACAAGGCGACATATTTCTATAATAAAATACATACACAGATGTACTGTTACTTAAGCTTCTTACTATTTCTCCCAGCTTCATTTGCAAGCTCTACAGATGATACTAACCATGGATAAATTGAAATCAAACATGTCACAACATTGACACAAGAGTTTGAACAAAGTAAATATTCTTGGTGGCAAAACTGTGTATGTTGACTAAACTTAAAATTTAAATGCAGCACGAACACGTTTTTTTTTACGTTGAAACAATTTTTCTTTTTCTTTTTTACAGTAGTGTACTCAGTTCTGATTCCCCCTTTCTATCTTTTCTTTATTATATTTTCCTTAAAGGCATTGATGGAGAATGGAAGGACATTCCAGATATAAACAAAGGTAAAAACATTTTTTAAGGAGCTCAAAGATGCTTGTAAGGCAACTTCTATCTGTTTTTGTCTAGAAATCATTATTTTTATTCAAGTATATATATTGTGAATTGAACAGTCTTGTGGTTTTAGGTTTAAATCTCAGAGAAGGAGACATCATGATGGTGAGTTCTGTTTGTTGTTCATTGTATAAATACAATACTGGATAATTCAGTAGATCTGGATCTGTCAGGATACTTAAAACAATCTGTTTTAAAGCCTAATCAAAGGAGCGCCATTCTTGGGAATCGGTGGAATATTCCCGTCCCCTATGAGCTGAATGTGAATCTCAGTAAGAAATCTTCACTTACAGTTAAATCAACTTTTAAGTTAGTATTTAAATTAACTTTGTATGTTTTCCATAGGTGTGAACTATAAAGGAGTTATTTTGAGAGCCTTTGAGCAGTTCAGACTGAAAACATGTATTGACTTTAAGCCCAGAGCAGCAGGAGACATTTCTTACATCTCTGTGGAGAGTCGTGAAGGGTACAGTATGCTTCCAGTTAGTGAACCAAATATAGACTGATATAGTTTTTTAATAAAATAATATAAATAATAATTGTATAAAATTAATTGTACATTGTATTTTAGCTTGTTTGTTTGCTTGTTCAGAACATTGTTGAAAAGAACAGAGCTGTGCAGAGCATTATCCAGGAAAAGAGTCGCTATTTTAAAGGGGTCATCGGATGCCCATTTTGTTGATATGATTCTTTAGGGTCTTAATGAAAAGTCTATAATATACTTTGGTTAAAAATTCTCAATGGTAGTGTAAAACAACACCCTTTGTACCTTGTCAAAATCAGCCCTGCAAAAATCATCCCATTCTGGTGGAGGCTGCTTTAAATGCAAATGAGCTCTGCCCGCCCCACCCATCTCTTTTCTCTGTGGAAAGACGAGCCTGTTTACTTTAGCCGCATTTAGCCGTGTTTAACCACTAAACTTGCAAACTAGCACGTTATTAGGAAAGGCGATCACAAAGATTCATAAAAAACCCTTATACTCACTTCTGCTGTACGTGAAGCTGGATCATGAATGATTCGCGTGAACATAGAGGGATATATGTAGATCGGGAGACGCATTCCCTTCGCAAACAAACGTAATCCACTGCATCTTCAGCAGCTCAGATGTGGGAGTAAATGATGACCACTATGTTCATTATTACATCCAGCAACACAACACCTCTATCGCTCAATTCTTGTCTAACTTACATCCCTGCTCCGGCATCAAAACATGGATGGTACAACTGATCTGAGGTAAGACGCTCATGTCAATCAGTTATGGTGGGTGCAGCCTCTGTCGGTGATGCAACAACGACAGGCATCTGAGAATGGCTCGATTTGAAAAAGGGGATATTATTTTTACAGATTAATTAAAAACCACTGCATGGATTTTTATCATTATAGGGTAGATTTGTACATACACTGCCAACACACATTAATGTTAAAACAGCATGTAAAAGTGAACCTAGCATCCAATGACCCCTTTAAACAATTGATGATTTTGATAAAACAAGAATTTTAATTGCCTTGGTTGTTAACATAATACCTCCATTTGTGTTGTTTCACAGATTTATGACATTTTTGTTGTTCTAACATGTAGACTATTTAATTTGACTGTTGTGTTGATAACATTATGTTATTCACCTACCTGTTCATGTGTGAATGCGTTCTCTCACTTGTTTTTCAGGTGTTGGTCATATGTCGGTCGCACATCTCCTGGAGCTCAGACTCTTTCCATTGGAAATGGCTGTGGATTTAAAGCCATTGTTGAGCATGAGTTTCTCCATGCACTGGGATTTTGGCATGAGCAGTCAAGATATGACAGAGATGATTATGTGACCATTCACTTTGAAAACATCATTACAGGTTATTTTTCTTAATTTTAAATGTTTTTAGGGAACATTCCAAAGTAGTAATTTGATTAATTAGCTTTACTGACCCTGATTCTGAAGTGTCCATTTAACTAAAGTAAATAAGCCATTCCCTAAAAACAACCACATCAATAATTCAATCAGTCTTTATTTTCAGGTCATGCATGAGCACAATTTCAATAAATACAGTGTGAACCAGACCACCACCCAAGACACCCCATATGACTTCTCTTCTGTGATGCATTATCATAAAAATGCCTTCAGCAATGGTAATGGATCCACAATCATTACCAAGCGTCCTGAGTTCCAAGATGTGATTGGTCAACGCTTGGACATGAGTGAATATGATGTGATTGAACTCAACAAACTCTATAAATGCAGTATTTCCTACTGTTTTCATTTGTGCCTTTTATGGTTTTACCTTTTTTATGTGAATTCTAGATACAGTTTGCATCAAACATGTTTGTTTGTTTGCATTACAGATTCATCCATCTCTTTCCTTGATCACTGTAGTTTTGATGATGAATCTCTGTGTCAGATGAGCAACTATTCTGCTGCTGATTATGGCTGGCAGAAAGTGAAGTCAGTGAGTGGCATTAATGTGACTGACCACACATACTTGGGCAAAGAACAAAATAGTGAGATCTGTTACAGTCATTCTGTGAATGTTAAGTTCCTTTTTTGATAATATGTGCTTTTTCACAGAAAGAGACTTTAGGATGGAAGATAAACTGTATACCATAGGTGCAGTCACTGTATCCAGTTTCACACATCTGTACACCTGTTTTAATGTCTGCAGGGACGTCTTTCTTCATGCACTTCAGCACTAAAGGGAGAAACGAGGGGTACACAGCCAGAATGGAGAGCAAGACAATGACCCCTAAAAGAGACTGCAAAGTCCAGTGCCTGCAGTTCTACTACTATCACAGTGGTCATGAGTCTGATCAGCTCAACATCTGGATCCGAGAGTACCAGAATGAAACAGACAGCAGAGGAACTCTCAGAATTATGGATCAGATCACAGGTCAGGTTTTTTTAAGGATTACTCCACCTCAAAATAAAAATGTTGTTATTAAATAAAATTGTAATTTCTTTGTTAAAAATAACGCTTACGTTTTGATTTGACCGAAAACAGAACAGAACAGGGTATGCGGTTTGCGTTCAGCAGATACGCTCCAAAATGGTGCTATAGGGTAATTGTAGAGGAGACGAATTGATGAGTAAAGCCATTATTTTTGTTTTCTTTGCGTACAAAAAGTATATTTGTAGCTTTGTAAACTACAGCCTTGCTGTAGCCTTGCTACATTTCTGGATGTTGATCGTGTTTATTACATTGCTGTCTATGGGAGGGTCAGAGAGCTGTCAGAATGCATCAAAAATATCTTAATTTGTGCTTCAAGATAAACAAAGCTTTTACAGGTTTGGAACGACATGGGGGTAAGTCATTTTCATTTTGGGGTGGAGTAAGCCTTTAAGTCCTTTACAAATTATAAAGAATATAAGCCTGTATTTCAAGATGCTCATTTAAATGTTTAAAGTTACTTAAAGTTTAATTTCTTGCAGGACCCCCTGGTAATTACTGGAAGCTGCATCATGTGCCACTGAATGCAAATAAAACCTTCAAAGTTGTATTTGAAGCCCGTAAAGGAGCTGGAAACTGCAGTGGAGGATTTTCACTGGATGATATCAATATTTCAGAGACTAAGTGTCCCCACACATGGCAGATAAGAGATTTTAAGAAGATTCTGGACAACAGTGTGTCTAACACTGTGATGTACAGTCCATTGTATTACTCCAGTGATGGTTATCGATTTCAGGCTGGCTTAAGGGTGTATCAGACTTACTTTTCAATATATGTTCGTCTGATATCTGGTGCATATGATGACCAGTTGCAGTGGCCTTGTCCATGGAGACAAATAACCTTCCAGATGTTTGACCAGAATCCACACATACAGAAGCGCATGTCCTCTGAGAAAAGCTTCACAACTGACCCTACTTTGGTTTCTTCCGGTGGGAATGTGATTATTTTTCTCTCATAATATGTTTACATGCAGCCTTTTAATTAACTAAAGGTTAAGGTTATTAAATGTAGGGTTGAAGGGTCTAAAAGCCATATTTTGTTGTAACAGATGGAAGAAAACAGTGGGACAATCCTCGAAATACTGGCACTAAAGCTGTCATTGGCAATGAGACTGTATATGTGGGTATTTTTGGGGGCTATGAATATTCCGTAATGAAAGAAGATCTCACTAGAAGAGAGTTTATCAAGGGTGGTGACATCATATTTCTCTTCAGCATGCAAGGTAGGTTTTGTGAAGTAACCTCAGAGAACAATATAAACTTCTGTATTAAGAGCAAACTGAGCATAAATATAATGATGACAAGGATGACATTTGGGCTGCTATGATATATTTCTGTTGTGTTCAACTTTCTGAGAATGTTTATATAAATGTTGTTTACCAATTCAGATATCTCAGGACTTCTTCAGAAGGAGTCTTTACAAAATGCTTCAAGGTAAATATTATTTTAACCTCTCTTGTACCCTCATTTAAAACACACAAATGTTCAACTTATTTTGAATATATTACTAAAGAGCAATGTTTTACAATTCTAAATAGTAAACAACCTATTTTAAATTCTACTACAAAATGATGGTCAAGAGGAGTTCAGAGAAATCTGGAAATTTGGCATTTAATGATGATGGATGTTTTTCAGTTACAATCCATATTTGCTTTAATTATCAAATGGTTTTACAAAAACTGAGGATATCCCCAAATGTGTTCAAGTCTGTCTCTGATTGATTCAGTGAGTTAGTGAAGTGAATTCTATTGTATTAAAAATGTTTATTTTCACATTTGTACTACTTTGCAATTCCAGTGCCAAGACGGCTTCCTCTCTAATCACCTTGGTGGTTTGCTTTGTTTTGCTATTGAGTTAATCATGAGAAATCACTATTATCAGCCCTATATATCTGACTACACAAGAATTCAGTGCCAAAGAACTGCATCTGTCTTCACCTTTCTGGTACATAAGTATGATCATTAAATGTGTGTTGTTAATGTTAATTAAAATGTTAATTTTAGCATTAATCATATTGATTTACCTTTCTCTGTAAATGTTAAGGATATATTTTTTTCATATCTGTGTGTCTTTTTTCAGTCTGATAATCTAAATTTTATACTTTTTTGCATTGTATTCAAGTGTGTTTTAATGAGAATGTAAGGGAATAAAAACATTATTTAAAAAAAAAAGAGTCTACTCAAGTTTGGCCTGCAAATGCAAGATTATGCTGGCATCTAGTGGCATCTAGTGAACAAACATACGATACACTCATCTGGAAGTATAAACAGCATATAACGCTGTTTAAACTTTGAGGCTGATGATACACTTTGTTGCTGTCGACAGGCAAACAGGCGAGGTTTGGCACGCACTAGGTTCGCGGATCAACTTAAATCTGACAACGCATCTGTAATATGGTTTGTTATAAATAACACGTAAAACAAACAGGGTTTGGCCAATGTATGTTTCTGTTGATGAATGCGCATTCTGGCTTCCCAGTACATTACAATTACAAATGTCATTTGACATTATAGTCATTATAGTATAGTCATTAAAAACTACTGAGGTTTTTGTAAGGTTTTGGATAGTCATACTTCCAATGGCTTTGGTAACACTTGAGTCATTACTAGTGGGTTACCATGATCTTCACTTTAGAATAGGGACCCAAATAATTAGTAATTCCTTTAGAAGGATGTAGTAACACTTGAGTCATTACTATCCAAAACCTTACATAAACCTCAATAGCTTACAATGATTTCAGCCATTACTAGAGAGTTACTGATTAGCTAATAGTGAACTACTACTTTCAACTGAGCACTATGACTTACTGACTCATAAATCAGAATTTCTTGTTAGTCAATAGTAGTTACTAGAATGTTAATAGTGCATCAGTCATTTGTTCCTGTGTAGTTATTCACTAATGACAGAACTGTATTCTAAAGTGTTGCCTATGATGATACAGTGTTGTTTCCTTATGTTGTAAAATCTTTTTATTTTTATGAATCTATCTCTTCAGATGCAATAGAAACAGAAATGAGCAACATGAACTTTGCCTCCTAAGTTAATTCCTGAGTTTACTTAATCTGGTTCCATAGTTCCTATCCAACTTTTTCTTCCCATAAATGCAGGCATAACCGTTAGCGAATTTATAGGTCTGGCAGCTGGTCTCATCCAGTTATTTTTAGCTGTACAAAACAGCGCATTTTACAGCTTGATATCGCAAATTGGTGTGTCTTACCCTATTATTTTATTGTATTACCTTAATTATGAACACACTGGTTTGTAGTGCAAACAGTTTTACCGTTTACTGCACATTTCCCTATAGTGGATAATGAACCAGAAGTCTCACCCATAGGCTTACTTCTGAGTTGAAAAGAAAGGTGGATAACTTTTCAGACAAAAGGGCTATATAAGACAAGCTAAAACGTCAGCTGAAAAAAGGTACAGCCTGGTTGAACCCCAGATGGAGTCCTTAATCTAGCTCAGTGGTGTCAGTTCCTGTAGGGTCATAGCCCTACAGAGTTTAGCTCCGACCCTAATTAAACACACCTGACTCAGCTAATCAGGTCTTTCAGGCTTATTTGAAAACTGCATGGTTTGTGTGTTGGAGTAGGGTCGAAACAAAACTCTGTGGCCCTTCAGGAATTGAGTTTGACACCCCTGATTTATTGTCATGTAAATGAGGTTGTGTGGCCTGATCCTACTCAGAGACAAATTTCAGAAGGTTATTTTTTTCTTGCACATTTACTGTAATTGATAGTGCACAATGATTTGTTGCATACTGGGTTTATACTCAAGTTTTTTAGACTGTGAGGTTTTTCCACCTTTCCACTGATTTCTGATTAACAGAGGTTTTAGCAACGTTTCGAATGTTGTTTCTCACTGATGTTTTCTAGGCAGTGAAGTAGTATGTGTGTTTCTTAGGCTTTGTGTGTCATAGGTAGGTATGTTTTTGACCGAAATATTTCATTTTTCCACATGGGCTAACTGACAGCATATGGATCACAATGCTTCTTTTAAATTTATACACTTCAATCCAAGTCTTCGTGTTAAATGAGTATTCACACTCATGCTGCCATTATTTGAGTGGACCATCAAACCTTTCCTTTGCACAAACAGGTACTTTAGAACATTCTCAAAAGATGAAGGTGAAGGTGAAACCAAAAAAATGTGGAAACCTCCTTTGCAAAAATTAACCATGGTTTTACCACAAATAAAATGCTTAAACCATGGTAACTATAAATTAACCATGGTTTTGGTATTCTAACCATAGTTTAACCATGGTATTTCTGGTGAAACTGTGGTTTTACAAATGGTAATCAATATGACAAAAAAAAAAAAAAAACATGGTTACTATAATAAAACCATGGTTAATTTCCGTAATGGCTCTTCAGAACACCTTTATTATTTGGACTGTATGCAAATATAAATGTTCTGGGAACTCAGTATGTGGAAGCACAGAACTATAGTCCTGCTATATTTCTTCTGTCAGACTGTGTGACATTCTGTCAGACATTAATCTGTCAGATTAATGCATATGGCAAAGGAGGAAACTGAGTCAGACTGGGGGAATTAGTACACATGGCAAATGAGGACAGAGACAGGTGGGGCTAATTAATAAAAAAAATGAATAACAATAGTAATAGTAACAGTACAATAGTAATAAATGAGAACTTAATTAGATACAAAAGAAACCAACAGGAACTAAACACAGAGAGGATTTAACATCTTCACACTTGTGACTTGCAGACAGTTTGATGTTCAGCTGCATTAGTGACAGAAAACTGGTATGCATCCATATTTTATTTTCCAGAATTTCCTTTAATTTCATATTTTGTTTACCTTCAATGTAATATATATAATGTAATATATTGTTGTTGTTATTGTTTTAGTTATACTGTATGTCCCATATATTTTGCTTGCAAATTTTAAAGAGAACAATCAAATTTAATCATTATGATTTTTCAGCGAAGATGCATTTATGCACATTTCTTTTGCTGAGTTTGGCTTGTTGGCCAGCATCATCTATGGTAAGTTTGAAAGCTTATGTTATTGCATATTGTCATTGTGAAAGCGATATATTGCTGATTTCTAAATCTATTTTCATAATATCTTAATGTTGTTCTCATATCTCATATGTTTTCAGCCCCTATCAGATGTTGGTAAGTACAGTCGCTGAAATTAATCAGGTGTAAAGTTATTGTATATGTTTAATATGTGTGTAGTGTAAAAGATCCTGTTTTGACTGATCCTCATTTCTGTCTGATGATGTGATTGGCCTTTCATCATTTTACTTTCAGGCAATTTCACCAAAATTATATTTTTGTAGAGCACACAATTCTGATTCCCTCTTTTGTTTTTGTCATTATATTTGTCTTAAAGGCATTAATGAGGAATGGAAGGACATTCCAGATGTAAACAAAGGTATGACTAATATCTATTGTTGTTTATAAATCATTATTTTTACTCCTGTTTTATTCAAGCATATGTAATGTGAACTGAACTCTCTTGTGGTAATAGGGTTAAATCTCAGAGAAGGAGACATCAAGATGGTGAGTTTTGTTTGTTAATTGTATAAATACAATACTGGATAATTCAGTAAATCTAGTTCTGCCAGGATACTTACATCAATCTGCTTTAAAGCCTAATCGAAGAAATGCCATTCTTGGGAATCGGTGGAATATTCCCGTCCCCTATGAGCTGAGCGTGAATCTCAGTAAGAAATTTTCACTTACAATCCACTTTCTGTAGTCAAGTTAGTATTTAAATTAACTTCTATATGATTTCATTGGCTATAGGTGTGAACTATAAAGGAGTCATTTTGAGAGCCTTTGAGCAGTTCAGATTGAAATCATGTATTGACTTCAAGCCCAGAGCAGCAGGAGACATTTCTTACGTCTCTGTGGAGAGTCGTGACGGGTACAGTATGCTTCCAGTTAGTAATTCACTAATATATTTACTAATATAGAACACAATATATATGGGTTTTATGTTTTTTTTGTTTGTTTGTTTGTTTCCAGGTGTTGGTCATATATCGGTCGTGCATTTACTGGACGTCAGACTCTTTCCATCGGAAATGGCTGTGGATTTAAAGCCATTGTTGAGCATGTGTTTCTCCATGCACTGGGATTTTTGCATGAGCACTCAAGATATGACAGAGATGATTATGTGACCATTAACTTTGAAAACATCATTACAGGTTTCTCTATCATTCCATTCATATATTCTAGATAGTTATGGCACATTATTCAAAGCATAAACCATAAGATATGTCCACCCTGTCATGAATATACACAGTTAAATAAATTTTTCTTGCAATATTAAGATGGAAATGATCATTTCTGAAAGTTATAATGTTCCTTTTCTAAACAGGGTTATTTGTTTGCTTTCAAATTATAAATACATAAAAGATTTTATGTAAACTATGCATTTTTAAAGAAACTCACATGTATGAATTTGTGTGTGTATTTTTTCTTATTTGGAGAAAACTGTGATATTTGGATGCAGTTTATTGTTTGCAGGTTATTGCCCCCACACCTAGCTATTGAACACATTGGGTTATATAGATATGATTGAATTATTATTTAAAATATTAAAATATCAAGATGACGGGGTGGACCAGCACATGACAGGGAACACACAAAGCATGACAAGATATGACAATGAAACATTTATTCAACTTTAAAAAAAATAATAATAATATATATAATTACATTCTCAATCATATTGATAACTTACTTACCTCAGCCATTGAAATTCCCGCCAATGAAGAGACAAAAACTATGTTGTCCAGATGTCGCTAAAGGGGAAGTTTTTTTAAAAAAAAACAGGGTACAACAGAGTGAACAACCATTCCAGGGACATGGACAAACTCTTCTTTTTTTACTAAATAACAATATTGTTTTTATTACCAAATGGTCAGTACACTCAAATTGAGTAATCTCTTATTTAACAAAATATTAATAGGAGAACAACATTTTAAAAATGTATGATTTGACTATATTCTACTCTTTCAAATTTAATGATCAGTGCATGGGACATAATAAATAACACGCGTCCTCATACACAAAATGTTAAGAGCCAAGTAATGCTTTTGTTATGAATATACAAACTTAGCCTAATATAACACATGCCTTCATAGTCATTTTTATGTTAAGTTATCATGGCAAATGAGTTATTTGTGTACAGGACACCAAAAGGCACCCTACAGTAATACTGACCTCCATTCAGCTAGCACTGTCAGTAAATAAGCCATTCCTTATCAACAACATCAATAATTCCATTAGTCTATATTTTCAGGTTATGAGCACAATTTCAATAAATACAGTGAGAACCAGACCACCACTCAAGACACCCCATATGACTACTACTCTGTGATGCATTATGATAAAAATGCCTTCAGCAATGGTAATGGATCCACAATCATTACCAAGCGACCTGAGTTCCAGGATGTGATTGGTCCACGCCTGGACATGAGTGAATATGATGTGATTGAACTCAACAAACTGTACAAATGCAGTGAGTATTTCCCACTTTGTTCTTTTTTGTGTGTATGTGTATTCTGTGCAACATTAGGACTTATGTCTTTTGTAAGAGACTTCGATGAATGGCGACTGTAATGAATTGCCACATAAAAAAAACATCTAAACTTTTTTTTTTTGTTTAAATTGTGGTGTATCACTTGTCATGGTAATTTTACAATAATGACTCAATAACATTACATAATCTCTTATATATTGTACCAAGAAGGCAAAATAATATAGTGCACAAAGACATGCTAAAAAAAATGTTTGTCTCAGACATGTTTATTTGTTTGTTTGCATTACAGATTCATCCATCTCTTTCCTCGATCACTGTAGTTTTAATGATGAATCTCTGTGTCAGATGAGCGTCTGTTCTGCTGCTGATTATGGCTGGAAGAGAGTGAAGTCAGTGAGTGGCATTAATGTGACTGACCATACATACTTGGGCAAGGAACAAAATGGTGAGATCTGTTAAGTTTCTTTTTTGATGGTATGGGCTTTTTACTGAAAGAGACTTTAGGATGGAATATAAACTATATTTGTAATGGCCAAAGTGCCTCACTTTCAGCCACAGTTGCAGTCACTGTACCATCGAGTTTCACACATCTATACACCTGTTTTTATTTCTGCAGGGACGTCTTTCTTCATGCACTTCAGCACTGAGGGCAAAAACAAAGGGGACGCAGCCAGAATGGAGAGCAAGACAATGACCCCTAAAAGAGACTGCAAAGTCCAGTGCCTGCAGTTCTACTACTATCACAGTGGTCATGAGTCTGACCAGCTCAAAATCTGGATCCGAGAGTACCAGAATGAAACAGACAGCAAAGGAACTCTCAGGCTTATGGATCAAATCACAGGTCATTCCTTTTTTAAGTCCTTTACATAATTTATAAAACAAATAAGCATGCATTTCAAGATGCTCATTTACATTTTTAATGTTACTAACAGTTTAATTTTTCACAGGACCCCCTGGTAATTACTGGAAGCTGCATCATGTGCCACTAAATGCAAATAAAACCTTCCAAGTTGTATTTGAAGCCCGTAAAGGCGCTGGAAACTCCAGTGGCGGATTTTCACTGGATGATATCAATATTTCAGAGACTGAGTGTCCCCACACATGGCAGATAAGAGACTTTAAGAAAGTTTTGAACAACAGTGAGTTTGGCACTGTGATGTACAGTCCATTGTATTACTCCAGTGAGGGTTATCGCTTTCAGGCTGCATTATGGGTGTGGAGGAAGAACCTTTATATATTTTTTCATCTGGTATCTGGTGTATATGATGACCAGTTGCAGTGGCCTTGTCCATGGAGACAAATAACCTTCCAGATGCTTGACCAGAACCCACACATACAGAAGCGCATGTCCTTTGAGCAAAGCTTCACCACTGACCCTGATTGGGCTTCTTCCAGTAAGACCTTTAATGCAATCTGATTATTTTTTGGATTCTTTTTCTATTTGAAAATCAATGCTGTTATCTGTAGCTCTTAAATGTCTTTTAAAAGCTATATTGTGTTGTAACAGATGTCAGTTATTACTGGGACAATCCTCGAAAAGGTGGAAATCAAGTCGTCATTGGCAATGAGTCTGTGTTTGTGGGTACTTGGATTTATTCGTTTTACGTAATGAAAGAAGATCACACTAGAAGAGAGTTTATCAAAGGTGGTGACATCATATTTCTCTTCAGCATGCAAGGTAGGTTTTGTAAAGTAACTTCAGAGAACAAGATAAACTTCTGTATTAAGAGCAAACTGAGCATAAATAGATGGCAAGGATTCATTTGGTTGGCTATGATATATTTCAGTTGTGTCCCACTTTCTGAACATTTATATAAATGTTTTCCAATCTAGACATCTCAGAGCTTCTTCAGAAGGACTCTCTACCCTGCCCTGAATTGACAGTGAAAAACTTCAGCGTTACTCCTGATGCGAGTGCCCAACAGGGACCATGTGTTCCACGGTAAATATACTTTTAACTTCTCTTATACCCTCAATCAGTGTATCCTATTTTAAATACATTACTACATTAAAACATTAAAAAAACCTCACTGAAGGCTATTTTTTTTACAGTTCAAAATATTAAAAAAAAAAAAACTATTTTAAATGCATCTACAATATGGGGGTCAAGATGAGTTCAAAGAAATGGGAAAATTTTGCATCTGATGATAAAAAAAATCTAACAGTTTTTTTTTATTTTTATTTTTTATTAATTGGTGTTCTTTTTTTTTGTTTGTTTTTGTTTTTTTTTTAGTGAATATGTGGACATATGTTGCAATTCTGGTGCCAAGATGGCTTCCTCTCTGATCATCTTGATGGTTTGCTTTCTTTTGCTAGTGAGTTAATCATGAAAAATCACTATTATCAGCCTTATGTCTGACTACACAAGAGTTCAGTGCCAAAGAACTGCATCTATCTTCAGCTTTTTGCTACATGTATATGATCATTAAGCGCATTGTTGTGCATTGTTAATGTTAATTAAAATGTTAATCTCTGCATTAATCATAATGACTTACATTCTATGTAAAGATTAAAGTAAATATTTGCCATTCTTTTTCATTCTGATAAATCATTGCATGAATGCTATTGTGTTTTTTGTTGTTGTTGTTTTTGTTTGTTTGTTTGTTTGGTATTTTTTGCATTGTATTCAAGTGGGTTTTAATAAAAGGAGTACAAAAAAAGCACTCATGTTTGGCCTGTAAATGCACGGTTTTAGTGGCATCTAGTGGCACATGAAGAATCTTCCACTGTGAATAAAAGGACATACATTTATTTCAGCTGTCTAAAAGAAGTGAGAAAAGTGTTCTGATTAACAGCATAATTAGAAACACCATCTGAGTAACTTAAGCTAACTAAGCTTTGCACAAACTGTATCTTAAGTAATAAACTAAGAGTCAAATGTTCTTACACAAACTGTGGCTTACATGTTCGGTTTCATACCACAAGTCACAGATGTGACAATTCACCCTTTCAACTTTTAATTTCTAGGTGACACTAAATATCTACTAATACTAACTTTATAATGAGAACACAATATTTTTTAACACATCTCAGAAATATATACTGCATACAATTAGTGTTGCTTTCGTCAACAAAAATTATAGGTGTGTTCGACTTCCTCCACAGCTACTCGCAGTAACGCAAGTTACAACAATATATTTTAACTCAAATTTAAGTGGTGAATTTACCAACACCGCAAAACAGCACCAGAGAAAAAAATCTGCATGTAAAATAGTTTGTCTATTTCCTGTTGCTGGAATTCTATGGTTAAGATGACTGCCGAGACGGATTCTACATGTGTGAGATGGACACACTCCCGTTTTATTCATTTCATCAGGGAAAATAATAAGAATGCATAATCAGGTGTAATCTATGTGTGACACCAAACTCTCAACAAGGAGAAATTGAACGCATAACTCCTGGAAACACCTGGACTGGTCCGCTGTAAAAAAATTCCTGTAGAAATTACAGTAGCTTACTGGCAGCAGTTCGCCAGTAACTTACTGTAAATTTACTTACAGTAACAATACTGTTACAGTATTGTTTACATTTACAGTACCATTTAACTTGCTGTAAATGTATTTACAGTATTATACTGCACTTGTACAGTTTTTACTGTATTTTACTGTATTTTACTTGTAAATGTATAATTTTATGGTCTTTTCTCCAGTTATATATTGCAATACAAGAAAAATTACAGCACATACCATTTTAACTATTATACCTAGAAAAATTCTTAACATTTATCCTAAGCACAACATACTATGATAACAGTGAACAGCAATGACAGTGAAGCTTCAAATAAAACTCAAACTTTTGTTACACACAAGAAGCATTTTTCAAGAATGTATACATAAACATTTGTATATTACAACAATTAAAAAATATGTAAAAAAATAAAAAAATAAAAATCAGGAACAAATTCAATCATAAGAACAATCTTAAAAACATACAAATTCACAAAAACTCTCCTGAGTAAAATGCATTTGCCCGTAGTGGATTAATAGTTTTGCCAGCTGAAATGCACAAACTCCAGACCTGGGCAAACTCGGTCCTGGAGGGCCGGTGTCCCTGCAGAGTTTAGCTCCAACCCTGATAAAATTCACCTGTTTGTAACTTTCTAGTAAACCTGAAGACACTGATTAGCTTGTTCAGGTGTGTTTAATCAGGGTTGGAGCTAAACTCTGCAGGGACACCGGCCCTCCAGGACTGATTCTGCCCAGGCCTGCCTTAGACACATGAGGGTTCAGGCCAGAGTTTCTCCTTTGCACCATCTTCCCATTTCTTTCGCTGATCTGGAATTTTGCAGAGCACTTGAGGTGTGTCAAGATTTATCCTCACAATGAACCTTCACAAAAAAAAAAAAATAAATAAATAATTAGATTCATGTTTCATTCTCTTTTGTAAAACCTTTTTAGAGCATTAGTTCAGCCAAAATGAAAATTTTGTCATCATTTACTATGTTGTTACAAACCCATAAAAATCTAGTTTGTTTTCAGAACACATGAAAACTGATATTCTCTCTTCATTTTTGTCTATCCAGGCAACCAAAGTCTTTTAGCTTCAAAAAGTGCATAAAGACATTGTAAAAAAAATCCATATGATTCGAGTGGCTTAAGACACCTAATCAGTTCTCAAGCATGTTTGAGATTCTGTTTACCACATTTGATGCACTCTACATATTTGGATGATCAATGTTTGCATGTGAATAAAATTATACGGATTAATTCCATTAATCATATGGATTAATTCCATTTCTTTAAAAAAAAAGTAATCTGAAGCAAAACAATACGTTTGTGTGAGAAATGTTTAAATATTTTTTAAAAATTTATATTATAAACCACTGCTTCCAGGCAAGTGTCCTACATGTTTGTTTGACGTAAATGTCAACATGTTGTGAAGCATCAAATTTGAGGTACCTATCCACTTGCATTATATGGACTCACATAGATGGATTATTTTTCTAAAAATCTCTGTTCGTGTTCCACAGAAGAATGAAAGTCATGTACATCCGGGATGGCATGAGGGTGAGTAAGTGATGAGAGAATTTAGCATTTTTGAGCAATATTGATGGGCAAATTAAGCCTATTGAAGGACTAAGACTTTCCTCTGACTGTTTCGGGAAAAGATTTAAAGCTTTGAGTGTGTTGTAAAAACAGCTCTATCTGTTGGTTAGTAAAAAATAAAGCAGCCAAAAGCCTATGAAAGAAGCAGCATCACCACAAATTCCATAGATCGATTCATGTTACGTGCACATGATGAAATAATTTGTATTCATATTGTATGATTGGGTATATAAAAATGTAACTAAATAGGTTTAAATGTAAATGTACTTGTAAGATGTACTTGGAAGAGTTTGAACAGAAGGAAAGTAAGGCTTTGTATGTCATTTGTCACGTGATTTCTACGTTAAAAGCACAAGCCTTGAATCGAGGTTTCATCTGGGGTGAGAGTGTTGTTTCAAACCTGTATACACTTTTGTCTACTGTGGAACACAAAAGACATTTTGAAAAATGTTGGTGATCAGTGTTGGTATTTCAGGTCCTGTTGACTTCCATTATACAGACAAAAAACACAATGAAAGTCAGTGGGAAGTCAATTAATTAATTTATTGTGTTCATGTTTTTTATAGTGATATTTGTGACTTTACAAAAAAAAAACTTTTCACATTTGATTATGGTGTCAGTAAAAGTAGATGTAGATGTTGGGGCCTTTCTCATTAGTTCAAAAGGATTGTTCACCCAAAAATGACAATTCTATCATCATTTAGCTCCAACCCTGATAAAACTCACCAGTTTGTAGCTTTCTAGTAAACCTGAAGACACTGATTAGCTTGCTCAGGTGAGTTTTATCGGGGTTGGAGCTAAACTCTGCAGAGACACCGACCCTTCAGGACCGAGTCTGCCCAGACCTGCCCTAAACGGTGTTGTACGACAGAGAGCATTGTCAGTTGCGGCACTCATTATCCCCTAAATGGCGTAACTTAAATGAATTTTCGATAATGAGTTGGAGCTAAATTCTGCAGGGACACCAGCCCTCCAGGACCGAGTTTGCCCAGGTCTGGTTTAGGGGATAACGAGCGCCGCAACTGACGTTGCTTTCTGTTGTTTAAAATGCCATAAATAACGCAGTTTGACAATTTTTAAATAAAAAAAAAAACTAGTAAAATGCAAAAGAAAAAAATAAATACATTTAAGTTACGCGTTTAGGGCAGGCCTGGGCAGAATTGGTCCTGGAGGGCCAGTGTCCCTACAGAGTTTAGCTTCAACCCTGATTAAACACACCTGAACAAGCTAATCAGTGTCTTCAGGTTTACTAGAAAGTTACAAACAGGTGAGTTTCATCAGGGTTGGAGCTAAACTCTGCAGGGACACCGGCCCTCCAGGACCGAGTTTGCCCAGGTCTGGTTTAGGGGATAATGAGTGCAGCAACTGACGTCACTTTTTGTCATTTAAAATGCCGTAAATAACGTCATTTGACAATTAAAAAAAAACTAGTAAAATGTGAAAGAAAAAAATAAATATATTTAAGTTACACCGTTTAGGGCAGGCCTGGCAGACTCGGTCCTGGAGGGCCGGTGTCCCTGTAGAGTTTAGCTCCAACCCTGATTAAACACACCTGAACAAGCTAATCAGTGTCTTCAGGTTTACTAGAAAGTTACAAACAGGTGAGTTTTATCAGGGTTAGAGCTAAACTCTGCAGGGACACCAGCCCTCCAGGACCGAGTTTGCCCAGGTCTGGTTTAGGGGATAATGCAGCAGCTGACAGCGCTGTCTTACGTTTGACAATAAATTGACATTAAATAATGCCGTTTGACAATTTTCAAATAATAAAACTAGTAAAATGCAAAATAAAAAAAAAATTAATAAATAAAGTTAATTTACACCATTTAGGGGATAATGAGTGCCACAACTAATACCGTTTTCTGCCGTTTAAAACACCGTAAATAGTGCCGTTTGACAATTTTCAAAACAGAAAACTAGTAATATGCAAAATGAATAAACTAATTTAAATTAAATTATGCCATTTTGACAATTTTGAAATAAAAAATCTAGTCATGTGGAATTTTTTTTTTTTTTGATGGATTTGCGTCTGTAATCAATTTTTCATGGGATTGCTGTCTTGGATGGTGGTGGATAACGTTGGGTGGAGAGTGCTGTCCCATCACACCATATCTATGGGAATGAGCCAAGGCATCAGGAGGTGTGACTGTCTCTCTTACCCAACGTTAACCTGAAGCACTCTTACCATAGCGAGACGCTGCTCTAAATTCTTGCACTGTCAGTGAGAGATCAGTAGTGAGGCATCGCTCGGTGGGTGACGGATGGTGTCAAAGACAGCTTCTCGTGAGAGTGTTGACTACAAAAATAGTTCTGGCTTATGCCTCAGAGGGCTTGCAATGCCCTATAAGTGTAAGGGCCCACTCCACAAACATGCAACTTTTCACTTTACGAGATGTTAAATGATAGAGTGGAGTCGTGTAAATTGCTTACGGATTATTTTGATGTTTTTATTAGCTGTTTGAACTCTCAATCTGGCAGCCCCCATTCAATGCAGAGGATCCATTAGAGGGCAAGTGATATAATGCTAAATTTCTACAAATCTGTTGTATTGAAGAGACAAGCTCATCTACAGTCTAGACAGTTTGCAAGGTGAGTACATTTTCAGCTATAATCACATTCAAATACACAGGCCAGATTTGGAACGCCTGTCATCCATGAAGTCCTACATGTGGCCGGATGTTCATTGAATGGCTAATTCAGATATATGCTGTCAGCTTCCAAGAAGGATGTAGAAGATCTTGGCCCACTTTTACACATTTTACCACCCATTCCACAGAATACTGTAGATTTTAAATTTGCATGCTTTATATATGATGCAAGATCACTAACTAAATTTGCAAATAGTTGCATACATTTGCATCACAAAAATCTGTAGTGGAAAGGGATTGTGGGCTCCAAAAGCTTCGAAATACTTCAAAAATTGCTTGGAAATAGTACTTTTTTAGACTTATGAGATACAGTAGACTTTGATGATCAAAACCTATACCCAAAACAATACCCATTCTTGTCTTAGGACAAGTCTGATGAACTTTTTTGATCCACTTCAAATGTTGACTACTGTATACACAATCAATCAAAAGTTTTTGAACAGTAAGATTTTTAATGTTTTTAAAGAAGTCTCTTCTGCTTACAAAGCCTGCATTTATTTTATCCAAATTACAGCAAAACATTTACATTTTGAAATATTTTTAATATTTGAAATAACTGTTTTCGATTTGTATATTTTAAAAATCTGATTATTCCTTTGATCAAAGCTAAATTTTCAGCATTACTCCAGTCTTCAGTGTCACATGATCCTTTAGAAATCATTCTAATATGCTGATTTGCTGTTCAAGAAACATTTATTATTATTATCAATATTTAAAACAGTTGAGTACATTGTTTTCCAGGATTCTTTGATGAATAGAAAGATCCAACAATCAGCATTTATCTGAAATAAAAAGCTTTTGTAACCTTATACACTATACCATTCAAAAGCTTGGAGTCAGTATTTTTTTTAGGGGGAAGAAATAATGGGAATTAATTATTTTATTTAGCAAGGATGCTTTAAATTAATCAAAAGTGATGATAAAGACATTTGTAATGTTACAAAAGATTTCTATTTCAGATAAATGCTGTTCTTCTGAACTTTCTATTCAAAGCAACCTGAAAAAAATTATACTCAGCTGTTTTTAACATCATAATAATGATAATAATAATAAATGTTTTTTGAGCAGCAAATCAGAATATTACAATGCTTTCTGAAGGATCATGTGACTGGAGTAATGATGCTAAAAATGTAGCTTTGAAATCACAAGAATGAATTACATTTTAAAATATATTCAAATAGAAAACAGTTATTTTAAATAGTAAAAATATTTCAGAATTTTACTGTTTTTGCTGTACTTTGGATCAAATAAATGCAGGCTTGGTGAACAGAAGACACTTCTGTAAAAAAAAAAAATTTCAAAATCTTACGGTTCAAAAACTTATGACTAGTAGTGTACAGTTTTATATATATATTGTGATTTTATTTTATTAGGATTCTGCTTGTTTTTCTCCTAATTAGCTTTTTTTATATTGATATCTAATGGCTAAATGCTGCTTTAACATGTTTTGTAGAGTGCGGAAGAATATGGCCTGATATGGATCACCTCAGATTTAATATCTGTGGCGATTGTCATCGGCATCTTCATTTTTCAGAAGTAAGTGCATCTCTTTTATGTCCTTCAAGTTGTTTCTTAATGCTTTTTAATACTGGAAGCTATTTTGCTGTGTCAGTAGTGGCTTTAATCTTCAATATGACTATTTCTGTGCTCGCACACATTTGCACGAAAGCAGTCCTTGGCGTTAATGTTAGGTTGTTTTGTAGTTAGCACGCTTGCTATATCTCTGCTGGGCGGCCGGGCGCTTTTCAACTGATGGCTCTGCTCTTTTCTTCTTGGCAATCTCTACTTTCCATTTTCTCTCTGTCCTCTGCTCTTTGCATGCGCCTGTCCTCCGCTGCTCGCTGAAATTGCTCAGCTATCACCTGATCAGGTAATGAGGATGAGTATTTTAGGGTCTTGATTTGTTCTGTTTCTTATGTCTGTTTGTATTTTTCGTTCCAGTAATTATCATTCTTAGTGCTTTTACTTTAGTGTTTTAAGTGTTCTCAGTCACTTTATCTCATCAAATTTTTCAAGATCCAATACTTAATGAGCAGAACTTTGTGGCACTTTCAAAGCCTCAGAAGTGTGTTTTGTTGACTGTGTGTTGTCATGTTTTTTCCTCAGGTGGAAGATGAGTGGTATGCGCAGCTACAACCCTGAGCAGATCATGCTAAGTGCTGTAGTATGTCGGCCGAGTCGTGACGTCAACCTCATGAAGGAGAAACTGATCTTCTCAGGTGAGACTCATGAGCACACAGCTGTGTGGAGATAAAGCCTGGTTAATACAGCCACGGAACAAATTAATTCTCTGTGACCTCTGCAAATGGCTGCACACATCGCCACCTGGTGGCAGTCATAATGCACCTTCAATATCTGTATTCATACCTGCATATGGTAACACTTTACAATGAGGTTAAACATTAGTTAATGCATCAGGTATCAAGAACAATTTTTTTGTGATATTTACAGAAATGTTATACGCTACCAGTCAAAAGTTTTTTAACAGTAAGATTTTTAATGTTTTTTTTTTAAAGTCTCTTTTGCTCACCAAGCCTGCATTTATTTGATCCGAGGTACAGCAAAAACAGTACAATTTTGAAATATTTTTACTATTTAAAATAACTGTTTTCTATTTGAATATTTTAAAATGTAATTTATTCCTGTGATTTCAAATCTGAATTTTTAGCATCATTACTCCATTCACATGATCCTTCAGAAATCATTCTAATATTCTGATTTGCTGCTCAAAAACATTATTATTATTATTATTATTATTATTATTATTATTATTATTATGTTGAAAACAGCTGATTTTGTTTCAGGTTTTTTTGAATAGAAAGTTAAGAAGAACAGCAATTATCTGAAATAGAAAATCCATTTTTAATAACATTAAAAATGCCTTTATCATTCCTTTTGATCAATTTAAAGCATCCTTGTAAATTGGATATTTCTAAATAATAATAAAAATAATAATAAATGTATATTTATTATACATATTTACTTATTTGTTTATATATATATATAAACATGAGAATAATTTTCAAGTGCAGAAATATAAAACATCTAAATCTAAATTTATACATGACTTCAATGTCAAATTTTGTCTAATAAAATAATAAATTAATTATATATATATATATATATATATATATATATGTATATATATATATATATATATATATATATATATATATATATAAAATATATATAATTTTTTGAAATTCCTTTACTGCAGTTATTACAGCTCCACTGAAACATTATATGATTGAAATTAACCAAAATGTTGATTAAAAATAATGTTAAGATGGTTTACATAGCCAGTGATTCAGAAACAAGTGATTGCGGTTGTATAAACTGTCACATGACACTCTGTCTCTCAGTCTGTATACTTACACAATCAGTGGTCAACAGTCCAGTCTTATTACCAGCAATGACATCACTCAATATGCAGGAGAAGATGTGACATAAAAGTGTTGCTGTAGGCTCTGTGAATGTTCATTCCTCTAAAAAAAAAAAAAAAAAAAGACCTCCAATATTGCCCCCTATTGGACAAATCTGCCCTGTGAAACTCTGGTTTGAACATTAATATGTGTTGGCAGTGCATGTACAAATCTACCCTATAATGATAAAAATCCATGCAGTGGTTTTATCTGTAAAAATAATATCTCCTTTTTCAGATCGAGCCATTCTATGATGCCTGTCATCGTGGTGTCACACCGACAGAGGCCGCTGCCACGATAGTTGATTGACATGAGCGTCTTACCTCCGATCATTTGTAACAGTCCAGCCTCCGTCGTTTTGATGCCGGAGCAGGGATGTAAGTTAGACAAGAATGGAGCGATTGAAGTGTTGTGTTGCTGGATGTAATAATGAACGTAGTGGTTGTCATTTACTTATCTGGTAACTCATCTGAGCCACTGAAGATGCAGTGGATTACGTTTGTGAAGGGAATGCGTCTCCCGATCTACATATATCCGTCTATGTACACGTGAATCATTCGTGATCCTGCTTCACTTACAGCAGAAGTGAGTATAAGGGTTTTTTATTAATCTTTGCGGTCGCCTTTCCTAACAATGTGCTAGTTAGTAAGTTTAGCGGCTAAAGTAAACAGGCTCGTCACTCCACAAAGAGAAGAGAGGGGCGGGGTTAGCAGAGCTCATCTGCATTTAAAGTAGCCTCCACCAGAATGAGATGATTTTTGCAGAGCTGATTTTGGCAAGGTAAAAAGGGTGTTGTTGTACACAACCATTGAGAATTTTTAACCAAAGTATATTATAGACTTTTCATTAAGACCCTAAAGAGTCATATCAGCTTGTGGAAAATGGGCATCCGATGACCCCTTTAATTATAGAACACACTGGTTTGTGTTGCAAACAGTTTAAAAATTTTACGCACACTGTTATTCTTCTAATTATTTCCCTATAGAGTGTTTTCACAGCGCGTCATCAGTCAGCCATATTGGCAGCACTAAACCTAAACAATGCCACTGAACCGAACAAAACTTGAATATTTTGCTGATTATTTCTGCTGAAAATGTTCAATTATTGTCATGTTTTGGGTTGTGTGTACTACAGACTGCCACAAGTTAAAACAAATCAAGGAGAAGAGTGCAAAATACTATCTGAGGAACAAAAGGCGTTTGTGGTTGACCAAACTGAACCATGATTTCCAGCGCAAGAATCTTGACCACATTCATGTTTGTTCTCATCATTTCCGGTCAGGTAGGTGAAATATTAGGCTAATATCTTAATTAATACTGCTTGTATGCATCTTTACCACCTGTTAACTTTAGTTTTTGTTGTTGTTTTTTTTGTTTTTTTAATATTGCGCCCTTTCCTGCTTACTAAGTCCTTCTCTATATGATACAGCAGCTTTCACACGTCGTTTTTAGACAGCGTAAAATAGTAGAACAATGTATTCAGTAGTACATCAACCCTGTAATCCATTATGTTGTTTACATCCGAGTATTGCGCATCCGGGTAACTGACCAAATTGTGACTGAAGTCTCGCCCATAAAGGCTTACTGAATTTGTGTTCTGCTTTCCTCTTGGTAGAAATCACATTCTGCATTCCCCTCGATAAAAGAAATCACATTCTGCATTTCCCTCAGTAAAATAAAATGCGTTCCGCTTTCCCTTCGGTAGAAATCTTGGTATAAATCACATTCTTCATTCCCCTCGACAAAAGAAATTATATTCCGCTTTCCCTTTGGTAAAAATCTTGGTGGAAATCACATTAGGTCACTTCAATACAACTTGCTAAGTTGGTGATGGACAGAAATCAAAAGATCACAGATGATGTGCCTACTGCTCCATTCATCCAGGCATTTTAAGTTCGATTTATCCTGGACATAGTTTACACTGGTGACAGGTAACATCAGCCACCACATGATCTACTAGTCATAATGATTTCAGGGTTAGGGTTAGGGTTAAAAATAGAGTTCAAAATAAAACAAATATAACATTCATCAGCTAAAAATGTATCATGCCAATTACATAATTAAACACTGAGAATCCACTTCAGAATTTAATTTTCAATTCAGATATTTACATAACATCAATTGCTCAAAGAGGAGTCTTAAGAGTGAGAGACGTGTACCTGACAACAGTGAAACACACAGCAGCATGTCAAAGTCAGTTTTTGACTGAAATACTTGATTTTTCCACATCGGCTACCTGACAGGTATAGAATAAGTATCACAATACTCATTAAATTTATACACTTTAATCAAAACGTCTTAATATTAAATGACTATTCACACTCACTTTGCATTATTATTTGATTGGACCATCAAACTTTTCCTTTGCACGAACAGATACTTTGTACAAAATGTTCAAAATATAAAGGTGAAGGTGGAAAATCCCTGTTAAAACCTCTTTTGATTTTCAGAGCATTATTATTGTTATTGTTAAAATTGTATGTAAATGTAAATGTACTGGGAACTCAGTATGAGGAAGAACAGGATTATACTTCTATTATATTTCTAGTTTATTGTTCAAACAATAAAGCAGAACATCTCACTTGTCCTAGATTCTTTTCTGGAAGGAAAAAAGTTGAGCCAAGAATCTATTTACAAGCAGTAAAAAAACATTCCATCACTGACAAACACAGGAAAACCACTGGGGCAAAGCAAACAAGACAAGAACAGATAAAGAACTGTTCAGGGGGTATAAATGCACATGGCAAATGAGGAAAGTAAGTCAGAGACAGGTGGGGCTAATCAATTCAAAAAATGAATAACAATAGTAATACTAATTGTGCAGTAGTAATAAATGAGAACCTACTTCGAAACAAAGGAAACCAACAGGAACTAAACGCAGAGAGGATGTCAACATGACACTTTTTTTGTCAAACTCAGTGATTGGGAGGCAGTTTGATGTTCAGCTGCATTAGTAACGGAAAACTGTTATGCATCCATCATTTTTTTTAATCACATATTTTGATAAACATCACTGTAAATAACTGACTGGGTAATATTTAAATTATATATATATTATGTTTCCAATGTACTTTGCTAGCAAATTTTAAGTCCATAAATCAACAATCAAATTTGATCATTATGATTTTTCAGTGAAAATGAAATTTCTTTTGCTGAGTTTGGCTTTGGCTTGTTGGCCAGCATCATCTATGGTAAGTTTGAGAGCTTATAACATATTGTCATTGCGAATGTGGTATATTGCTATTTGAAATCTATTTTTCATGATATCTGAATATTGTTTTCATATCTCATGTTCTCAGCCCCACCAGATATAGTTGGTAAGTACAGCAGCACACTCGCTAAAATTAATCAGTTGTAATTGTTATTGTAAAATTAATATGTGTGTAGTGTAAAACATCCTGTTTTGGCTGCTCATTTCTGTGATGTGATTGGCCTTTATCACTTTACTTTCAGGGTTTTTCACTAAAATAGCAATTTGTCTGGCACTCAATGCACACAGTTCTGATTCCCCATCTGTCCTTTGTTTTCTTCATTATATTTTTCTAAAAGGAACTAATGATGAATGGAAGGACATTCCAGATATAAATGAAGGTAAAACTACTATATTATCTCAAAACCTCAAATACATTTTATGTATGTAATGCGAACTGAACTCTCTTGTGGTATTAGGTTTAAATCTCAGAGAAGGAGACATCATGATGGTGTGTTCTGTTTCAAGATATTCTATAATTACAGTATTGGATAATTCAGAAATCAGCATTTTTAGTCTTTCCAGGATACTAATAAAATACTGCTTTAAAGCCTAATCAAAGGAACGCCATTCTTGGGAATCAGTACCGGTGGAATATTCCTGTCCCCTATGAGCTGAGTGTGAATCTCAGTAAGAAAACATGAATTTCTCACTTACAGTTCCACTTTTAAATCAGAATTTAGATTAACTTTTATATGTTTTGCATGGCTATAGGTGTGAACTATAAAGGAGTCATTATGAGAGCTTTTGAGCAGTTCAGACTGAAATCATGTATTGACTTTAAGCCCAGAACAGCAGAAGACATTTCTTACATCTCTGTGGAGA
>NW_026129450.1:15252-54477 GCF_022985175.1 Labeo rohita | reverse complement strand
CAGGTTGCAATTTAAGAACTAGTAACAGATGCTAGAAACTTTGGGATTCCATTCAAACTCAGTAATTCTCATTCTCTGAACCATATGTATGTGTGTGTGTGTATGCGTGTGTAAGTGTTAATAGTTTAGTTCATGTATCTTAGAGTAGTTCAGTAAATTCTTGTTTCATTGGAAAGAACATTGTCTTGTTTTTTCTGTTCACAAAGTTACTGCCTGTGCCAAGATTTTGATACCTAGCCCATAACAACCTAATACTGCGTTTATATTATAATCCGATGGCCACGGAAATAATATAAACATCCAGAATTAGTAAGATATACTAAGTGAAACTTTTCACTGGACTAACAGTTAATAAAGTGTAAACTATTAATTCTGAATCAATTAATTAAGTCGATTCCAGATCATTTGGATTAGATTCCCAACTGAATCATTTAAATTTGATCTAATTACCCTAATTGTACTACAACATACTGTAGGCCGACACATACAGTAGGACTGCAGAACTCACCCTGAGCATGTATGTCAAGCTCTGTGTCTGAGCGAGAGAGTATATAATTCAGCTTATGAATGGCATTTTGTATTGCAAGTGTCTGTTGCACACATAGTTAATAGAGTAACTAGTTACATGTAAAGGAATTACATAATTTAATTGCAAAATAATTATAACTAATCTGTTACAGTTACTGAGAAACAATGTAGTTAAAGTTACTTATAAAAATGACAAAGGGGCTTACATCTGAATATTTTCACACAGATTTGATTAATTTCTTTCCCAAATCTCATTGACTGCTCTAAAATATGAGACACAAATGTTTCAGAAGTTTAGGACACAAAACAGGACACTGTCACATCCCTGGACTTTGAGTTGGTTTCTCCCATCTATCCCCCCCCCCGCTGTTTCGTGTTACTTGGTTACTTGGCGAATAGCGTGCCATCGCTGAGAGGAGCGACAGAGCAGCTGATCATCACGGAGCCAGAGTTGCACGAGCCGTCAGATCAGGTGCGTGAGCCGGCCACAGTGACCGCAACGATGGAGGGGTCAGTGGAAAATGAGAGTGCTGAGGACAGCATTACCCACTGCACCACCGCTGAGGGTGAGCTGAATTGGGTTTTGGGACATTTTACAAAGAACGATATACCTGATAATAATTCTGAGGATGTTAATACTGGACTAATACTGGATACTTTCCGAACTATCTACCTGCTCTGATTTCCCACCCACCCTCCCTTAGTTACCTCAGTCTAAGAACCATAATGTTCCAGCCATGCCACCACTGCTGCCTGTCAGTCCCTCTGCTCACCCTCAGCCCACCATTTGTGCAGTGGGTTCGCCGCAGGTCTGCCAGTCACCATCGGCGTCATGGCTGGAGGATCCCTCATCTCTGCCTTCAGCCTCTGAGTCCTGGACTCCACCTCGGCCCTCCGACCCTGCGGCTCCACCCCGTCTCTCAGCTCCCTCGTCTCTACCGTCGCCCGTCGGTCCACCAGCTCCACCGGGCTCCATCGTCCTTTCGGCTCCACCCCGGTCTGTCGTCATCCCACCTTCGCCTCAGGATTCTACTCCTCTGGCTGCGCCTCGTCGCTCCATCCCACCGGCTCCGTGGAACTCTTCCATCCCTCTGGCACAGCCTCAGTCCTCTGTCGCTCCGGCTCCGCCGCGGACCTCCGGATCCTCGGTATCACCTCCGTCTCCGCCTCGGGCTCTACCACCACCTGCTCCGCCTCCATCGGTCGGCCCCATGGAGTCGTCAGCATTTCCTCCACCATGGCTCCTCCCTCCATCGGCTCCACTGTGCGATTCCATCATGGCTGCGGTCTGGGTTTCACCTGGCTCCTCCTGCTCCAGCCCCTTCCGGTCAGCTCCTTGGCTTCTCCCTCCGTCATCATCTTCATGGATTACTCTGTCACCACCCTGTACTTCATCTTTTGCCCCCCTCCCGGGAGTCCGTCCTCCACCAAAACCCCCTCCTAAGACTTTGTACATCGTTTTCCTTGTTGGTCGGTGCGAGGACGTTAACGTTACCTCCCTGTGTTTCCTGGTTTCCTTGTGGATTATTAAAGATTGTTCGTTTTACTATGTCATTGTTCGTCTGTTCCTACCTGAAGCGTGACAGACACATGCTTATACAACAACTGATTTATTTCCAATTTGGGTTTAAGTATATGCTTTATTGTTTAAGATTAACTGTTTTTTTCCAAGGCATTGTTAGATGCTAGTGTTTCCAGTCATAGCTATGCAAGGATTTTAACATATTTTGAGTTAAAAAATTGTATAATAGCTATTAAACTATATCTTTAGATTTTACATTTGTATTTAACCTAACCTAGGTGCTGAAGTCTAATTTTGTGCTGGCCGTGCTTTAACATTAAATTATAATCTTAATCCAAGTGATGAAGGATTTTGAAAGTAGAAGGTAAGAAATAAACTTTAGAAAGTAATCAAATGTAATCAAAAAGTAATCAAATGTAAGTGCATTACTTTTAAAGCAATTGAAATAGTTACACTACTTATTACAGTTTAAATAGGGTAACTTGTAATCTGTAACCTATTACATTTTCAAAATAACCTTCCCAACAATGTTGATACATTTAATGTATTTTTGAAATATATATTTAAAAATTATTTGGATGAATTTGTCTGTCTTTTATCAGATTTACCAATTATCTAGTCCTTTCTTCAATTATCTTCTCCTTTCTATTTAAAGCTGTTGGAGGGCTAATAATTTATCTTATTTAATTTGGCTATATTCCCCAACATCAGCTCTCACTATCTTTGATCACAGGCAAGTGATTTCATCCAGGAATTGTAAAATGAAAAAAAAAAAAAAAAAAAAAAACCTACAGCATTTATTTTGTTAATTGTCAGTAAATACAAAGAGCAATGTCTGCTCCGTGACCACAAAATGACCACTGCCTCAACTTCACAAAACGCTTCCACTGCGAGAGAAAGCAGCACCCCCACGATTCCACCACTTGCCTGTTGATCAGTGTTGACAGTTCATAATTCTTTACATCTCAGTATATACAAGTCTTAAGTTGTAATACGCCCATTGTTGAATTAGGCTAACTGAAGTGTTTTAATGCAAAAAAAAAAAAAAAATTACACTGATGGCCGTTAGCTTTTTTTATTTGGCTGCATTATCCAAAGGCACATCACCTGGCAAACCATTAGAAGGCTTATTTAAAGGGAATGGTTGTGGTGGGGAGTTTGGACAAACTATGGCAGTGATACAGGGAATAGCTGTGCAAAATCAAAGACAGCGCTGTCTGCGGAGCCATAGTGTATATGTGTACTAAAACTTTAGTCTCTGCTGCAATTCCACAATAAAAATAAATAAATAAATACATACATACATACATACACACATACATGCATACATAAATGCATACAAACACCAGGGTCCGTATTTATTGAGCATCAAAGAATTACTCTCAAGAACACTGCTAAGAATTGACTTCAGTGTAAAAAAATTCTTGGCTCAAAACTACGCTGAAAAGTTAGTTATCAAGCATCTCAGTTGTAATTTAAGCGAACTGTAGGACTAAATCTTAAGTGTCAGCCTTAGAAATGATTCATGACACTTTGCCGTGCCACAAACAGGATTTTGGACCAATCACTGAATAGATTTCCTTAAGAATATTCTCAGATAAATTCACAGTGAATGGTTAGAATCCTTATAGGAGTTTACATTCAATACACGTTTGACAATAAAAAATTTTCAAAAGATATTATGGCAAAGAAACAAAGCGTCATCACAACCTTCAATTTAGGAGTGTGTCGACAGACAATAGTATTGTGTATTGAAGATAGAGATATTGCCTGTTGCTGATGCCTTTGACAATGGCAAGACAATTATCATTTTCATTATTATTATTATCCATCAAAAATATAGTTGCCTATCTTTACTGATGCTGAGTCGCTTCAGAAACTTTGCTGCTGTGCTGGTGAGTGTCCACAATCAGAGCTGTAAGATGTGCTGCAGACGTGTGCAGTGTAAATAAGGGGTGAGAGATTTATTCATCATACAGTGCAGACAGCTTCACTGATTATAACGGGAGTTTTTTAAAGAGCATAATATTCACACTTGACTGAAGTCAGTTATGATGTTCTTTGTTAATGTAAATGTCCTTTGCTCGTTTTAAATTACTGAGGAAACGTAACCATTTCAATAACTGCTCGTCATTTAAAAAACATTCCTCCTCTCCTGAAAGATTTGTGCACATCTCTGTCACCACAGCGCCATCACAAGCCCCTACTGGCAACTCCTAACCACTTGAGAGACGTCTCGAGCTGACTTGCTTTTATACTTAAGTTTGAAAGTAGGTGTAAATTTCATGAATTCTGAGCACTTAAGACTAAAATGTTATTTTGAGAAGCTTGATAAATACCAATCTGGGCAACACTGATCCAACACCTTGTTCTGGACCACATATCATGTGGAATAATAGCATTTGGGAAGTCCGGTCCTGTATGCCAGAATTGGGCCTCAAGTAAGCCTTAGCATTGCAACATGTAAGCCAAACAAATAAACAAATAAATAAATAAATAAATGTAATGTGGGCCACGTTGATTCTTATTCTAACCCTGGTCTTCCCCACATTCCTCATGCTGCCATGCTGAATGGTGGCATTTTGGCAGTGCTCCACAAGCAGGCCACTGCACAGCCACATTTTAGCTAATAATAAACCACATAAACCATAAATATACATTATCTGGGCCACAGTAAGCCTTCAGTGAGTTATGCATCAACAATACTCAACATATTGTGAAGGGAAATTTAAAATAGTCCTCCCTAAATGTTTAAATAAGCTGATCCAGAAATGTAACCTACTTGGTAAAATCATCCCGGCCCAAGCTTTGCACAAGCAGCAATTCAAATGTCTCTGACTTTAAAAACAGCTCTTTACAATTTTCAACCTAAATGCTTCTCACTCAAACTCTACCTACACAGTAAGTCTGTGAGAGCTATCATTATACAGGGCTCCAGAAAAAAAAAAAAAGAGTAAGATAAGAAAATATAAGAAAAAACTTAGGCGCCAAATATTTTTTTTTTAGGTGCCACAGAATAAACATGTTTTATTTTGATTTTATTATTATTATTATTTTTACATTTAAACCATTCAGTCATACTGTCATGTGTTTATGTTTAATCTGTTATTGACTTTATTAGCATTTTAGTCCATCTTGTAGATGATCTGGGAAATAAGGTTCACTTAAAGTGGAAACTAAACGTCTTTTCCAACTTGATATATACAATCAGAAAGAATTGTTTATTAGACAGAATCTGTATCATGAACCAGTGTAGTTTGTGTTCCTCCTGTAAATATAAATGTTTATCCCAGCCTATAAATGTCAGTTTTTCTTCATTAGCAACAAGCAATTTTATTGGAGGTGATGAATTTTATCTTTATCTTGCATTTCTGCATTTTTATCATGTAGACAACAGGTTAAGTAAAAATATTAGTATGCAATAGTGCATTAATATAGCTGAAGAGACCAAAGCGTGATTTCCATGTCACTTGTCTAGACACTGTTACAGTTGTAGCAGTGAGGCTCCTCCTCCTTAAAACGGATTGGCTGGTTGCTCATCATTGGTCCTATCAATGACAGTGAGGGAATATATAAATTTGTGGTCAAGGTAGTATGGCGTCACGAGTCACGCCCATTTGCTCCCTGCGTCACATTTAGTCACCATCAAGGTATGTTGGATGATGCTGGTGTAGCTGTTTATAGTTTACTGAAGCTCATGTTGGCGTATTTTCTTGTAGAACGACACTTTGACGGAAATCCTGTGGCTGGCATTTGGCTGAGGTTGCCCCTCTGCAGGTAAGGGAGTCAGTCGCGAGGTGTGTGGTGTAAGAAATTCCTTGTGTTGTAGCGGTGTTTTTTTGTTTTATTTTTGTGTTTACCTGATATCACGGATGCGTTTTGTCCCTCTACTGTGCCCATTGTTTCCCAGATAGACTGCGAGCTCTCAGCTTCCTGGCACATTTGTTGTTTGCTTGACTGATGGGAGTTCAGATCTTATTTCATACGGTATGTGGTTTTAAATTTATTAAGGAGAGATTCAGATTTTTATCCTTTAATTGGTAATCGCAGAGGGTTTGTTTGATCTGTCTAACTTGTAATATTATTATAGACAGATCCATGATGTCGCTGTTTACGATTAGCTTCCCTGTTGTTGAGCTACGTGGGAACGATCATCTGGAGACGCTGTTGCTTTGTTTTGGTTAAATTTGGTTTTCTTAATTCGTTTAATTTCTTTTGCCTTTGAAGTTGTGTGTGTGTGTGTGTATTTTTGGATGCATAAACATTATTCGTTTGTTCTTTATGTATTTGTGGAATGTGTGATTGTGTGTGTTTGGCGTGAGTTAGCTTCATTGCGCTCAGCTATCTGTTTGTTGTGTGGTGTTTGTCCATATTTACTGTATAAGTGTTACTGTATTGTGTTGATATATTAAGTGTTTCTAAGAGTTATGAGTCTAGTGATGTTTGTGCCTTCTGGCTAAGTTTTGTAGTTTCAGTAATAAGTTATTTATTGTTTTTTGTATTATTGTTTTGGATTCAAATATTTGTATGTTGTTTATTTGTGGGTCAATGGTATGGGTGGGATAACTTTTATTGTAACCCACCTGTTATTGTGAGTGACCGGATCTTCTCAAGTGTATAATCAGATTTTTGCTTGTTACAGGCCTGTATTCTGGCTCGTTATTTGTCAGTTTCGGACCAGGCTTTCTTTTTATTTGACCATCTAGAAGGGGAAGCACGGGAGGAGATCAGATACCATTCTGAGGTTGAACGAAGGGATCCAGATAAGATTTTTCTTGCATTATGTGAGGTATTTGGATGCTCTCAATCCCATGTGGCATTACAGGAAGCGTTTTTCTCCAGAAGGCAGTTAGAGGGGGAGAGTTTATTAGAGTTCTCCCTTGCTCTGATGGGCCTTATGGAGAAAGTTAAACAGCGGTTTTCTGGGACTGTGCCAAATGCCCCGGTGTTATTACGTGACCAGTTTGTTGAACATGTGGCCGATAATGCACTTCGGTGGGAGCTTAAACAATTAGTCCGCCAGCAACCAACTGCCAGGTTGTTAGAGGTGCACAGTGAGGCGATTAGGTGGGAGCAGTAGGGTAAGCCTGGGGGTGTGCGAGTTCATAGCCAGTCAGTCCTGTTATCGTATGGGATTCAGTATGGTGTTCAGGGAGGACAGCGTTCGGATGCAGGTGGGTCCTCACCCTCGGAGCTAAGTGAGTTAAGGTAGATGTTAAAAGCACAACAAAATCAGTTGAATCAGCTTACTCAAAGTTTTGCTCAGTTTCAGGGTATACGTTCGCAAGGTCGCTCTCCACGTTATGGGCCGGTGATTTGTAGGCGGTGCCATCAACCTGGCCAGGAAACGTTAGATGCGTTGACAGGGGACTGCTGGTTTTCCACTTTAGATTTGGCCCAGTGGGTACAACCAAGTTCCAGTCACTGAGGGGGATAAGGCCAAAACTGCATTCTGTAGTCCGTTTGGGTTATTTGAATGGAACAGAATGCCGTTTGGGCTTTGTAATGCCCCCAATACTTTCCAACGTTTAATGGAAAGATTGTTTGGAGACCTGCAACATCAGTCATTGCTTCTGTATCTTGATGACATTGTGGTATTTTCCTCCTCAGTGACTCAGCATCTGGAATGGTTGGAAGTAGTCTTGGGTCGATTGAAGCTTGAAGGACTCAAAGCAAAGCTGGAGAAGTGTGCGCTCTTTAAGCAGCAGGTTAAGTATTTGGGTCATGTGGTGTCCTCCCAGGGGGTCGCCACAGACCCAAGTAAAGTGGAGGTAGTGGCAAAATGGGGTCGTCCAGTTAATGTTACGGAGCTTCGTTTGTTTCTAGGATTCGCCAGTTACTATCGTCGCTTTGTGGAGGGGTTTGCCAAGTTGGCAGCCCCTCTACACAAGCTGGTTGCAGAGTTTGTTGGGGGCAGGCACAAGAAATCAGCAGGACCAAGATTTGCTAGTGCGTGGACAGAGCATTGTCAGAACAGTTTTGACACCTTAAAGGAGAAGCTCACAACTTTGCCTATTCTTGCGTACGCCTGATTTTTCATTGCCCTTCATCCTTGAAGTGAATGCGAGCCATCGTGGCTTGGGGGCAGTCCTCTCTCAGGAACAAGAGGGAAAGGTTCGCCCTATTGCTTTTGCCAGCCGTAGCTTGCGGCCCACTGAGCGCCATCCAGTAAATTACAGCTCAATGAAATTAGAATTTGGCGTTGAAGTGGGCGATTACGGAAAAATTCAGGTATTTGTTGGGGCATAGATGTGTTGTTTTTACTGATAATAACCCCCTGAGTCATTTGGAGTCAGCAAAGCTGGGCGCCACAGAACAGCGCTGGGCTACAGCCAAGCTTTAATTACAGGCCAGGTAAGGTTTTCCAAGCCATTCTGCAGCTGATTTGAGGGCGTTACAAAGAGTCTGACCCAGAAATTGGTAGGGTCTAGTGTTTTTGGTGGCGTAAGAGCTTTCCTAGTGGTGATGAGGGTGATGAGCGTCGATCATTGTCTAAGGGTAGCTTGACTGTGCTCCGTCAGTGGGACCATCTGGTAGAACGTGAGGGGGTTCTGTACCGTCGAATCTTTCGCCCTGATGGGAGAGAGGAAATTTTTCAAGTACTTTTGCTCTCTGTGTTAAGGGAAGAGATTTTGAGGTGGCTGCATCAGGAGCATGGACACCAGGGTGTTGAGCGTACAACGGAGTTGGTTCGTCAACGTTGCTATTGGCCTGGTATGACCGGAGAGGTAGCCCATTGGTGTAGGGAGTACGAATGTTGCCAGTCTGCTAAAGATGTTCAGCCGGTGGTTTCTAGTTTTATGGGGCATTTGCTGGCCTCTAGGCCAAATGAGATCTTGGCTGTTGATTTTACCGTGTTGGAGCCATCCAGTTCGGGTTTAGAGAACGTGCTAGTGATGACGGATGTCTTCACAAAGTACACCCTGGCGGTTCCCACACGGGATCAGAGGGCAGAAACAGTGGCTCAAGTGCTCGTGGTGGAATGGTTCTGTAAGTTTGGGGTCCCTGGTCGTATACATTCTGACCAGGGCCGCAACTTTGAATCTTCACTTATACAGCAGCTTTGTAGTCTGTATAAGGTGGAGAAGTCTCGAACCACACCTTACCATCCTGCAGGGAATGGCCAGTGCGAAAGGTTTAACAGGACCCTGCATAACCTTTTGCGCACGTTGCCCCCTTCAAGCAAGCGAGATTGGGCTTTATGTCTCCCACAGGTCTTGTTCAGTTATAATACGACCCCTCATCAATCTACAGGTGAGTCGCCGTATTATTTTATGTTTGGACAAGAGCCCCGCTTACTGGTTGATTTCCTGTTACGCAGAGTGGAGGATACTGCTGAGGTTGCCCCTCTGCAGGTAAGAGAGTCGGTCGCGAGGTGTGTGGTGTAAGAAATTCTGTGTGTTGTAGCGGTGTTTTTTTGTTTTATTTTTAGTTAGCGGTTTGAGTGAGACTGCTTCAGCACAGCGAGTGCGGGTGTTTACCTGATATCACGGACACGTTTTGTCCCTCTACTGAGCCCATTGTTTCCCAGATAGACTGCGAGCTCTCAGCTTCCCAGCTCATTTGTTGTTTGCTCGACTGATGGGAGTTCAGATCTTATTTCATACGGTATGTGGTTTTAAATTTATTAAGGAGAAATTCAGATTTTTATCCTTTAATTAGTAATCGCAGAGGGTTTGTTTGATCTGTCTAACTTGTAATATTATTATAGACAGATCCGTGATGTCGCTGTTTACGATTAGCTTCCCTGTTGTTGAGCTACGTGGGAACAATCATCTGGAGACTCTTGCTTTGTTTTGGTTAAATTTGGTTTTGTTAATTTGTTTAGTTTCTTTTGCCTTTGAAGTGTGTGTGTGTGTATTTTTGGATGCATAAACATTATTTGTTTGTTCTTTATGTATTTGTTGGAATGTGTGATTGTGTGTGTTTGGCGTGAGTTAGCTTCATTGCGCTCAGCTATCTGTTTGTTGTGTGGTGTTTGTCCAAACTTATTGTATAAGTGTTTTTTATTGTGTTGCTATATTAAGTGTTTCTAAGAGTTATGAGTCTAGTGATGTTTGTGCCTTTTGGCTAAGTTTTGTAGTTTCAGTAATAAGTTATTGTTTTTTGCATTATTGTTTTGGATTCAAATATTTGTATGTTGTTTATTTGTGGGTCAATTGTGTAGGTGGGATAACTTTTATTGTAACCCACCTGTTATTGTGAGTGACCGGATCTTCTCAAGTGTATAATCAGATTTTTGCTTGATACAGGAGCTGAGTGCCAAAGGCAGTGGCGGATTTCTGGTGTTGGTGCTTCTTTCACGAGTGCTGGCTGGAGTGGTTTTGTTTGTGTGAGTGTGTGTATGCGTGTGTCACAGGTTTAAGTGAGGGGTGTTTTGCTGTGGAGGCCGATTGCGCCTCACTGACTGTTCCACCACACCCTGGACTACATTCCCCTAGCCATTGCAGCTCTTCCAATGTCACTTGATGACCCAGGTCTTCCTGTCACACTTTGCATTATTGAATTGCCTTGCATTCGTATTGCTTCTTCCTTGTAATCCTGTGTCTAGTTTTGTAATTTTGCCTTGTTTTTTCTTGTTAATAAACGTTAATAAACTTTTGTATATCTGCTATTTTTCTTGCCAGTTTTATCGGATTAGCTTTGCCTAGCCCTTCACGGATAAAACAAAATTTAAATCATACGGATTCCTTGTCTCAGTCCATCCTCCTGTCTGCCGTTGTTTGACCCTGCCTGCCTGACCATGTCAATGTCCGTCCACAAAAGTTTGCATATGGATGATGCTCAAATGATCCCTCTGTTACAGTGTGATACGACGATGACTTAGTTTATTCACAAAAGAAAGAAGGTAATAAACAAGAAGTAATTAGTACACTGGTCTTATTCACAAAATGAACTTATAAGCATCAACTGAAACTTTACATCTGCTGGCGTCTTCCACAGTTCCATGAGCTCATTACGTCATTTACTAGGGACAAGATATTTAAACAATCTTTTGTGACAGTCTTTCGCCAGCTGATGTCACTATATTAACATTAATAATGTCTCATACAATAGCAAAATACCCCTCTTTATAGTTATTTATTCAAACTGACTGATGAGCTTATGGACACCGAATAGTTATTCTGAGGTAAATCTATTGTTATGTAACAATGTTTACACAGTAGTGTACATCTTTACACATTTTTCCACAGTTTGACACAGAACGAGTGATTACATGAGACATTTCAGTAAGTTCTCATAAAAGAGCCCAACTTTTGATGTTAATTCATATTCATTTCATACTATAGTGGTAAAGAGAAAGAAATAATGGGCTCACTTGTTGCTTGAACTGAGGCGGTAAAGCGATCGTGTCTGTCATGGTAAAGAGTGCCAAAATCGTATTTATTGTTTGATTTTGTTATGAATTTGCCATGATTTTAAAGCTGATACTTTGTTTATTAAAAAGTAACAAAGCACAAAGCTTATTGTGATTACTGGACGGCAAGTGCAACACAAATAGGTGAATATGAAGTTCATGCATTAACAGAACACAGCATATTACGGTGACGCATTGCTACCACACACATATTATATTTTCCACATATTAATAACGAGATTTGTCATTTTAATGACAGCTTTTCGTAATAACAAGATGTTCTGTGTTATCAAAATAAAAAAGATTATGTAAAAACATTATAATTATCTGGTAAAAACAACATAATTATCTTGTTAAAAAACCGACCCGAAAAGTGCAGTGTTCGCAGTCCTGACATAAAGGAGGATCTGCAGGAGTTATAATGAAAATGTATATTTAGAAATATTTTATGTTTATTAGGATTAATAGAAATATTTTAAGAGTACACAAAATAAAGCAGCTTTATTTTGTATATTTGCATATAGCTTTATGTGTTAGCCTATGCAACAGCCAAACAGCAGGAAGAAACGTTATTGTGACTAATTTGCAGAACAGTACATGAAATGAACTCTTATTCTGTGTGATGGGACAGTAAAGCCAGGCAGAGATGAAAAGTGGAGTCAAAAATCTACCTTAATTTTCATTTGTCCGTTTTTCAAACAGAATGAAATAATAATAATAATAATAATAATAATAATAATAATAATAGCCTAACAACAACAATAACAATAATAGGAAGAAGAAGAAGAAGAGGAGGAAGAAGAAGAAGAATAGGCCATAATAATAATAAACCGTTTTTAATTCTCTTTTTGTTTGTATTTGATTTTTTTGTTAAATCAAACTTAAGTCATTCAAATAAAGAAATATTCCAAGCCCAGTGTCGATTATTCAGAAATAACAGTTTTAATCTGATCATCTTAATGTGTGCAGTTTTTAGCATTATATTGTAGACAGATTAGAGATTAATCCTAATAAACATGCTGCTACAATAAAAATCTTTACATGAAAATACATTTAAAACAGTGTATTTCTATAATCCCTCCTGCAGATCCTGCTTTTTGTCAGGACTGTGTCGACAGCAGCGCGGACAATCGCTTAGCTCGCTCACATAATGTAATCATATCTTATATAACGGGAAAAACATATCGATTTTATTACATAATATGTCGTTAATACAAGTGAATAAATATGTAGTTTTAACAAAATTTTGTTAAAACGAGATAATGAGATAATTGTTTTGTTTTAACAACATAACATCTCGTTATTACGAGAAAAGATTAAATTAAAATTAATATTAATACATTAAAATGACATAAGATCTCATTATTGCGACATAATTGAGTGGAAAAAATAATATGTGTGTGGCAGCAATACATCACTGTAGCATATAGACTAAGATCTTGATAACAAGAAGCCATAGTATCAATTATTAATGAGAAATGTTAACGATATTGCCAGTATCCACACAACTGACACGCCTCTGTCATTTTCAATCTCTCTCAAGCTGCACATCTGGAGCTGCATCTAAGCATGTGTGCTGTCAACGCAGCTGTTTGGCAGAGATGAGGACTGTTTGAAAGTCTTTTTTTTTTTTACACAAAACGTGATGCGAATTGTGTCAGTTTAATATGTGAACATACAAAAGATGTGATCGCAGAACAATCAGGAAAAAGGCGTTACTTGAAAAATTTTAAGTGTAAATAATGTATAGTTGCTGGTGCCAACCTCAGCAAAAACTTCACTCGCAAATTAATATTTTTGCTCACAGTCTGGAGCCCTGTTATAGTGCTTTTTTTTCATCACAGTATACATATAAAAAACAGCCATTAAAAGCATGTTTCAAAAAATAAATAGCTGGTTATGTATCCTTAAGACTCATATCCAGATCAGCCTGATCAGTTAACGGTGTTGCATTATACTAAAAGTAGCCAAATTCTATTAAAATATTTAGGCCATATTTACTATTTCAAATGTACATTTCAGTTAGCCAGTATCAAGTGCTACATCCAAACCAGAAGTGGCCTTCATCTGTTTTATGATATATGGGGAATATTTGCCATGTCAAATGTGGGACAAGTTAGGCTTACATACTGATTAGCCAAAGCTGACTGTGCCATATATTTTCTAAAAGTGGCCCAAATTGTTATAAATTATTATTTGGCCAGTATTTGTCATTTTATATTTGGGCCATTTTAGGCTCACAGCCGCATTAGCCAGTGTTTAATGTGCCATATCTTTGCCAAAACTGACCCAAATACACTTTAATATACCGGACCACATGTGGTTTACACCCTGATTAGCCTTTGTTGATTGTGCCATATTTTTGCCAATGGTGGCCCACATCCGGATGCTATCTGGGAATGTTTTTGTCTCTTGTTCTGGCATTGCAATGAGAGCAGATTAAAAATTTGTTGATAAAATTCTTATAATAAGAATTACTCAGGTCCAGTTCTCTCAGGACAGAGTTTGAGGATTTTAAAACTGACGACAAACTCCCACAAGACTGAGCAGTGAGATTACATGTGAAAAATCTAAACAAGAACAAAGAGTGTGATTTTTTTTTTTCATTAATAAATAAATAATCAAGTATTTCAAACTCAAACCTCAACATCTCCAGCTTAGAGTTTGGACTCTTCAGTCCATCAGAAAGAAGCTTCACTCCAGAATCCTGCAGGTCATTGTTACTCAGGTCCAGTTCTCTCAGGACAGAGTTTGAGGATTTTAAAACTGACGACAAACTCCCACAAGACTGAGCAGTGAGATTACATGTGAAAAATCTGAGCAAGAACAAAGAGTGTGATTTTTTTTTTTTTTTTTTTTTTTTTCAATAATAAATAAATAATCAAGTATTTCAAACTCAAACCTCAACATCTCCAGCTTAGAGTTTGGACTCTTCAGTCCATCAGAAAGAAGCTTCACTCCAGAATCCTGCAGGTCATTGTTACTCAGGTCCAGTTCTCTCAGGACAGAGTCTGAGGATTTTAAAACTGACGACAAACTCCCACAAGACTGAGCAGTGAGATTACATGTGAAAAATCTAAACAAGAACAAAGAGTGTGATTTTTTTTTTTTCAATAATAAATAAATAATCAAGTATTTCAAACTCAAACCTCAACATCTCCAGTTTAGAGTTTGGACTCTTCAGTCCATCAGAAAGAAGCTTCACTCCAGAATCCTGTAGGTCATTGTTACTCAGGTCCAGTTCTCTCAGGACAGAGTTTGAGGATTTTAAAACTGACGACAAACTCCCACAAGACTGAGCAGTGAGATTACATGTGAAAAATCTAAACAAGAACAAAGAGTGTGATTTTTTTTTTTTTTCAATAATAAATAAATAATCAAGTATTTCAAACTCAAACCTCAACATCTCCAGTTTAGAGTTTGGACTCTTCAGTCCATCAGAAAGAAGCTTCATTCCAGAATCCTGCAGGTCATTGTTACTCAGGTCCAGTTCTCTCAGGACAGAGTTTGAGGACTGTAGAGCTGAAGACAAACTCTCACAGGACTGAGCAGTGAGATTACACATAGAGAGCCTGTGAAGAGAACAAAACAAACAGCCATATTAATGTGAATTTATCAGATTGGTTATATTGTTTATAATCTGGAGTGCATGTTTGGACTGAATAACACTTTATAATAAGAATACAAGAACAAAGCACTTTTAAACTATTTCAAAACTATTATAGTTCATTAGTAGTTAATAAACTGTAGTTAATACATTAATAGACTATAAACAAATAGCGAGTTCATCATTGATTGGCACGGTAACTAACGTGTTTAATTAACTCATATGTAAAAAGTTAGATAATGTTTTGTTGACAACTTATTAACGTTATTAGGTCACAAATTAGGTTAGGTTTTCAAAGTCATAAATTAAGTGCTTTAAAAAGGATATGCTGAAGTTGTGTGATGCCCTTTTCTGCCCATGTGCATAAATTAATAATTTGGTGAAATTTCCACCAGGCTGTCAGAGTTACTGCTATTGTCAGCATTTTAAAACAGTAATGCTTTTTGATTGTCCGATTAAAGAAAGGTAATTCTGAAGTGTTAATGTCCTTACAAATTGTTTGTTCAACATCTAGCCATGTGTTTTCTGATGGGTTAGGGTAAATCCATTTGTGTATATTTTGGCTGGGTGGCCAAAAAGTAGTGATTGAAATGTGGTGCTTCCAGTGTTTTTGGTTTCTGCAAGGTAGTCAATTTAATTCTTGGGGTCTTGTTTTTCCAGTAGAGTTCGGTAATGATTGAATCTAATGATTTAAACCAAGTAAGGGTGGGTTGTGTTGGAATCATTGTAAATAAATAGTTTATTTTAGGGAGTATAGTCATTTTAATTACTGATATTCTGCCCATAATAGAAAGTGGTAAGTTCATCCAGCGATGAACTTCATCTTCTATTGTTTTGAGTAACGGAGTGTAGTTGAATCCAAACAACTCTGACAGCCTGGGGGAGACATTAATACCTAGATATGTGATATAATTGGTGCACAGAGAAATTTGTGGTTTCTGGGATGTCACATCGAAGCAGGTAGTGGGAGTATGGCAGATTTACTCCAGTTGATTGAGTATTCAGAAATTTTTGAGAATGAATAAATGAGTTTAATCGTTTCATGTAATAATGATTGGGGGTCATGTAAATATAATAATATATCATCAGTGTAAAGGCTTATTTTGTGGTGTATATTTAACGTTTGAACTCCTTTAATGTGGCTGTTTTAACGGATAGCTGCTGCTAATGGGTCAATGAAGATGGTGAATAGTGAAGGGGAGAGTGGGCATCCTTGTCTAGTCCCCCGGTGCAGTGTGAAGCTACGTCATGTTACTCCATTGGTGATAACAGTGGCTGAAGGTGATTTATACAGAATTTTGATCCAGTTAATGAATGACTCCCCAAAACCAAACCTCTCTAATGTGGAAAACAAGAATTTCCAGTTGACCTTATCGAAGGCTTTTTCTGCATCGAGGGTGACTATGATGGTTTTTGCTTTTTTATTTGATGAATAGTACATTTAGTTAAAAGGTCTGCGTGTGTTATTAGATGCAAGTCTGTTTTTAATGAAACCAGTTTGGTCGGGATGGATTATAGATGGTGTGACTTTTTCCATTCTATGGGCTAGTGCTTTAGCGATGATTTTAATGTCTACATTGATTAGGGAAACTGGACGATAGCTTGACCGTACTGTTGGGTCTTTATTGAGTTTGAGAAGGAGTGAAATTGTAGCTGTATTCATAGTATGTGGGAGTTTTGATTTTTGTTTTGATTCATTTATCATTCGGATAAAAAGTGGTGATAAGATGGACCAAAAGTGTTTGTAGAACTCAGCAGGGAATCCATCTGGACCTGGTGCTTTTTTACTCAGCATGAGATTAATGGCATTAAAAATTTCATGTTCTGTTAAAGGGGCTTCAAGAGTATTTATGTGTAACATGGGGAGTGAGGCGAGAGGCGAGAGGCGAGCGGATCCAAATGCAAGCTTTTATTCAAAGGACAAGACAGAGACATGGTGAAAACAGGCAGGGTCAGAACAATAGCAAACGGGTATAACCAAGGCAAGACGTGGGGATAGTCCATGTAGCAGGCGTGGGTCAATCAGTGGCGAACATAATCCATAACGAGAAGCAGAGGGATAATCTGTACAAACAAGCTAGAGTCCAGAAGGCCAGGCGAGAAAGCTAAACACAGGGAACTAGGAACTCTGGAACACGTGAACTAAGGAAACAACGCGAAACAACAATACAATAAACCACAATGATAACCACAATACTCCATAAACACAGAGGGAAAGTCCGGGGCTTAAATAGGGTGCCTGATTGGCCACAGGTGTGAACGCAATCAGCGCAATGGATGATGGGAGTAGTAGTCCGGGGTGCAATACAACAGTCGGTGTGGTAAGACAGAGTGAGAGCAACCTCTGGTGGTGAGCGGACCGGAGGTCACCGACCAGATTCATGACAGAGCCCCCCACCAAAGAGCGGCTTCCAGACGCTCCAACCCACCAACAGTCCAGGGGAGCGGTGGGGCGGAGCAGGAGGCGCATGAGCCCTCCAGGGCGGAGCAGGAGGTGCAGGAGCCCTCCAGGGCAGAGCAGGAGGCACAGGAGCCCTCAAGGACAGAGCAGGAGGCAGACTTGTGATCAAACGAGACCTCTGGAGCAGACTTGTGATCAGACGTGACCTCTGGAGCAGACTTGTGATCAGACGTGACCTCAGGAGCAGACTTGTGATCAAACGAGACTGCTGGAGCAGACTTGTGATCAGACGGAACCTCAGGAGCAGACTTGTGAACAGGCGAGACCTCTGGGGCAGACTTGTGAACAGACGACACCTCTGGGGCAGACTTGTGAACAGACGAGACCTCTGGAGCAGACTTGTCATCAAACGAGACCTCTGGAGCAGACTTGTGATCAGACGTGACCTCAGGAGCACAGTGTGCAAGCCCACACACACCAAATGGCAACCGCCATTAAGGGAAGAGCTGCAGCGGGTGGCAGGACCTCTTTAATGGTTGGACTTGAAGGCGTGGATGCCACTGAGATGTTTGCAGCCCGCACTGACACTAGTGGTGGGTCCAGCACACTGGCCATCATGACAGGCCGAGACCTTGGGGTGTCAGACGGGATGTGACCTGACTCTGGGTGGTCAGACGGGACATGGCTTGACTCTGGAACAACAGCAATCGCTTGACTTGGTTAATGAAGCTCAACTGTGACTTGACTAGGCTCATGGAGATCAGCTGTGGCTTGACTTGGTTTGTGAAGACCAGCTGTGACCTGACCTGGTTCGTGGAGATCAGCAGCGACTTGACTTGGCTTGTGAAGATCAGCAGGGACTTGGCTTGGCTTGTGAAGATCAGCAGGGACTTGGCTTGGCTTGTGAAGATCAGCAATAACTTGACTTGACTCATGGAGATCAGTAGTGACTTGACCTGGCTCGTGAAGACTAGCGGTGACTTGACTTGACTCGTGAAGATCGACTATGGCTTGACTTACACTACCGTTCAAAAGTTTGGGGTCAGTACATTTTTATTGTTTTTTTTTTTTTTTTTTTTTTTTTTTAAGAAATTAATACTTTTATTCACCAAGGTTGTATTAAGTTAATAATTAAAAGTTTATTAAAAGTTAATAATAAATAACTTGCATTGTTATAAAATATTTATATTTTGAATAAACACTGTACTTTTTAAACTTGTTATTCATGAAAGAATCCTGAAAAAAAATTACAGGTTCCAAAAAATATTTGGCAGCACAACTGTTGATATTATCCAACATTGATCATTCTAATAATAAATCCGCATATTAGAATGATTTCTGAAGGGTCATGTGACACTTAAGACTGGAGTAACAGCTGATAAAAATTCAGCTTTTCATCACAGGAATAAATTATATTTTAAAGTATGTTAAAATAAAAAACATTATTTTATATTGTAAAAACATTTTGCAATATTACTGTTTTTTTTTCTATATTTTTAATCAAATAAATGCAGCCTTGATGAGCATAAGAGACTACTTTAAAGACTATTACAAGTCTTACTGACCCCAAACTTTTGAATGGTAGTGTAGCTTGTGAAGATCAGCTGTGGCTGGACTCGGTTCATGAAGACCGACAGTGACGTGACATGGTTCACTTAGACCAGCTGTGGCTTGACTTGACTCAGGAAAATCCGTTCGGACTTTTCTTGACACTAGAACCACAGTTTTGACTGTACTTGGCTCAGGAACAGCTGCTTTGACGTTGCTTGAATCAGGAACGACAGCTTTGACTCTGCTTGACTCTGGAACGACAGCTGTAACTTTACTTGACTCAGGAATAACAGCTGTAACTGGACTTGACTTAGGATGAGCAGCTCTGACTTGATTGGATGGATGATGGGAGTAGTAGTCCGCAGATTTTTCCTCTTAATACAGCTTTCCCTTCTTCCCACAAAAGGGATGGAGATGATTCCGGGGAGTCATTCATCTCTAGAAAGCATGCCCACTCTCTTTTAACCCTTTGAGCGGTACGGTCCCACATATGGGATTCTATTTTCTGTGCCCCTGGGAGTACGGTCCCACATATGGGATTTAGAACGTTCGGTGACCTCACGCAACTGCCAAATTCAAACTGTGTTTTCGTGCGTTGGCTGGTGCTGAGCCACAGAGAGACGCTTGTTGCGCTTGTCATAAAATCACAATTGTGCAGTGTTTTCAACGACTTAACATTTATTTTAGGTTTCAGGAATTTAAATACACATAAGTACTAGTAAAACAATACATTTAGAGTTTGTAAAATACACACGGATGTCTATGGAAACAGCAATAACAATCCATTCAAGTATAATGTGCCGACGTGTTTGATTCATATCAGATACACATAATGTAAGTAATGATATAATTCACTTCATTCCTTTCCCACTTCACCAGCTACTTACTTGCATGTATTTCGGGAGAAACTGGTGAATTTACGTGCTGTAAATCCGGCTGACAGGACTCTCTGAACGGCAGCGCGAACAAACATGGCGGCGGCCATCTCACGTTATAGATCACGATCCAGATCATTTATAAAGGTTTTAAAACGGCAAAATACACTCTATTACACGTATTCGTGAATCGGAATATCAGATAGTTGAAGACATGGTAAACAAGTGTGTGAATATTTTGAATAAAAAAGGAAAAACAAAATAAAAGCGATACGTCTGTCATACAGCGCTGTGGTGGCTGAGGTGTCAATCATGACACGTTGCCATGGAAACAATAAAGTGAACGTTCTAAAATAACGGTCGCCTAACAATAACTCATTCTGAGGGGTCAGATAGAATTTCACCAGTGAAAGGGTTAAAATAACTGTCAAAGTCATGATCTTTCAGAAGCGATGTGTTAAATCGCCATCAAGTAATTGGTTTATGTGGACTAATTATATTCCATTTTAATGTTACTAGGGCATGATCACTAATAACTATTGGATGAATCTTTGATTCAGAAATATTAGACATGATAGAATTACTGGTGAGAAAAAAGTCAATGCGGGAATATGAGTGATGGACTGGTGAGAAGAATGACTATTCTTTAACGTTATGATGCTGTAAACACCAACTATCGCCGAGACCGAAATCACTCATGAACTGTTTTATGGTTTTTGCAGATTTCCAAATATGTTTATTGCCTGAACTGTTAGATCTATCTATTGTTGAATCTAGAATTGTTTTAAAGTCACCTGCTATTATGACTGGACAGTTAGAAAAATTTGAGATGGAAGAAAAGAAGTTCCCCTTCAGTCGTACACTATGACCATACGTCAATACTGATGTATTTGGGGTCTCACTTGGGAGCCCAATCACCTCTGAGCTTAAGAAAACAGGCCAATGAACATTGGTGGAATTTGCATGCCAAGCCACTCCCCCATACACACGGGTATATAAGATGGCGGCGTGCATCCACTCATTCAGATTTTTTGCTTTGGAGCCGAACGCTTTGTGAGCTGCTTCTACAAAGAAGAAAGAAAAATTTCATCGCTGTGGGAGTTTCTCGGCTGTGTGGAACATCCTTTCTTTGCATTCAGCGGAGAGATCACCCTGCTGCGTTCAGATGAGTGCTGCGGTCCTCCCCTGGGGAATCCAGCCTAAAAGAGCAATTTCCTACAGCATACACGATCGTTGAGAGTGTCTTTTTCAAGACGCATCTCCGATCGTGTGCTTTTAGGGAGCGATAGTTTCCTTATTTCCTCATGGCGGTCACAATCGCTATCTCACAGGTCTGGGATGTAAACAAGGCAAGGCAAGTTTATTTATATAGCACATTTCATACACAAAGGTAATTCAAAGTGCTTTACATAAAAAAGGAAGTAGAACAATAATAAAAACAATAATTCACAAAAAAGGCAGTAGAATAATCATAAAAACAATAATCACAACAATAAGACAAAAAAAACATTTAAAGCTTTTAAAATTATTTAAAAATTGATTTAAAATAAATTTAAGACATTTAAAAAATAGAAAAGGATTATACATACAACAATCAGTTCGGACGTAGCACAGTGCTCATTCAGTAAATGCACAGCTAAACAGATGAGTTTTGAGTCTAGATTTAAATGTAGATAATGTTTTAGCACATTTGATCTCTTCTGGAAGCTGATTCCAACTGCGGGCAGCATAATAGCTAAAAGCAGATTCCCCTTGTTTTGTGTAAACCCTTGGTATTTCTAACTGACTCGATCCTAATGATCTGAGTGGTCTGTTAGGTTTATATTCAGTGAGCATATCTGCAAAGTATTTAGGTCCTAGGCCATTGAGTGATTTATAAACGAGGACTGGTGTGATATGCTCAGATTTTCTGGTTCTAGTCAGAATCCTGGCAGCTGTCTAATGGTCTTCTTGGGAAGGCCAGTGAGGAGACTATTACAATAATCCACCCTGCTTGTGATAAAGGCATGAACAAGTTTCTCCAAGTCTTGACTGGAAACAAAACATCTAATTCTTGCAATGTTTTTGAGATGATAGTATGCTGATTTAGTTACTGCTTTGAAACTAAGGTCTGACTCCAGAATCACACCAAGATTGCTGACTTGATTTTTAGCTGTTTGACCCCTAGAGTCAAGGTATGTATTCACCTTAAGAACTTCCTTTTTGCTTCCAAATGCAATGACTTCAGTTTTCTCCTTGTTTAACTGAAGGAAGTTCTGGCACATCCGACTGTTAATTTCATCAATGCATTGGCAGAGGGAATCAATGGGGCTGTAGTCATTTGGTGATAAGGCTAGGTAAATCTGGGTATCATCAGCATAGCTGTGATAGGCAATTTGGTTCTATCTCGTTATTTGACTTCGTGGGAGCATATACAGGCTAAACAAGAGTGGTGCTAGAATTTAGCCTTGAGGGACTCCGGATGTCATGGACGTCCACTTAGACTTATGCTCTCCTATACTCACATAATAACCTCTCCCTTCTAAGTATGACCTGAACCAATTGAGAGCCATCCCAGAAAGCCCAACCCAGTTTTCCAGTCTTTCTAGAAGAATGTTATGATTGACAGTGTCAAACGCAGCACTAATCTAGTGGTACCAGCACTGATATTTTGCCAGAATCAGAATTTAAGCGAATATCATTTATTATCTTAACGAGCGCTGTCTCTGTACTGTGATGTGGTTGGAAACCAAATTGAAAATTGTCCAGGTATCCATTTGAGTTTAAGTAGTTGTTAAGTAGTTGAAAACTACCTTCTCAATAATCTTGCCTATAACAGGAAGATTAGATATTGGCCTATAGTTGCTCAATGTGGTGTTATCAAGATTGCTCTTTTTCAGAAGAGGCTTAACAACTGCAGTTTTCAGGGAGTTTGGAAAAGTCCCAGAAAGAAGTGAGGTTCTAAGAGATCTGCTTCTAAACAGTTAAACACACTTTTGAAAAAAGGTCAAGGTTGCAGGTTGAGGATTTAAGGTGCTGTACTATTTCTTCCAAAGTTTTGCTATCAATTGCTTCAAAAACAGACATAGTGACTTCTTTTTGAAATTGCGGTCGAATTTGTGTGACCTCTGCATAACTTAAGGATGTGCTAATCATCTTTCTGATATTATTGATCTTCTCGAAAAAAGAAGGAAGCAAAATCATTGCATTTGCTGTCGGAGAGCATTTCACTGGGAATCTGACTTGGGGGATTTGTTAGTCTCTCAACAGTAGCAAAAAGAGTGAGATGGTTCACTGGTGCAATGTCATCAATGACATTCTTAATTTTTGAGTTAAAGGACTCCAGGAGAAGAGCAACAGAGTCTGCAGAAATTCTTGGCATTGAAGATATAGCCTTCATAAATAGAACACTAGTGTTTTCGTTAATGCATCTCTTTCTAACAGAGACGGATCTAGATTCAGTGCTAGCAGAGATCAATATATAAAAGAATATACTGGAGTGATCAGATAGTGCTACGCCCTAAATGACAATGGATGAAATGTTTAGACCCTTACTAATGAGTAAATCGTGTGTCCACGATTGTGTGTGGGTCCATGCACATGCTGAATCAGGTCAAAAGTGTTTAAAACGGTTATTATTTCTTTTGTGGTTTTATATTCTATGCGAATATTAAAATCCCCTGCAATAGCAAAACAGTCAAACTCTGAGGAAATCATTGATAACAGTTCTGTGAACTGTTCAACAAAGGCTGGAGAATATTTTGGAGGCCTGTAAATAATGATAAATAGAATGTGTGAAGCACCTTTTAGCACAATCCTTAGATATTCAATAGACAAGTACTGACCAAATGACACTTGCTTGCATTGATAGACATCTTTAAACCTCAAGGGTTTGAAGAACCTTCAAGTGCACAGCTGCATTACTGTTGTGATGCTAGTGAGGTTGGTTATGGTACAGCCAGCTATCTTAGGCTCATTAACGAGGAAGGATGCATTCATACAGCACTTGTGATGGGCAAGGCAAGGGTTGCTCCTCTCAGAACCATCACTATTCCAAGGTTGGAACTTGCTGCCGCTGTTCTTGCAGTCCGTATGGACCAAATGCTGAAACAAGAATTTGAGTTGCCAATACAACACTAATTTTTCTGGACCGATAGTACTTCTGTACTTAAGTATATTTACAATGACAACAGAAGGTTTCAGACCTATGTGACAAATCGAGTGAGCATCATACGAGATCTCACAAAAATCCCAATGGAAATATGTGCAGACAACTCTGAATCCTGCAGATGATGCTTCGCGAAGAGTAACAGCTAAAGCTTTTCTTAGCAGAGAACGATGGTTTAAAGGTCCAGATTTTCTGAGAGAGCCTGAAACAAACTGGCCAAATTCTAATCATGAATCATATACTATGGAGGACAACGATCCTGAACTCAAGAAAACTGTTGTCACATTCACTTCGACTGTTATACAGAATGAGGATCCTCTCACTGGTTTTATTGAAAAGTTCTCATCTTGGGATCGTCTGAAGAGGATGACTGCATGGAATCTGAAGTTGTATCCAGAATGCAATGCTAGATGCTGGTATCAAATGGACGTTTAATCCTACATATGGCTCCCATCATGGCGGTGCATGGGAAAGACTCATTCGTCTTATAAAAAGGACGCTTTACTCAACCATCGGACAACAGACTTTGGATGATGAGGGTCTGATAACATTACTCTGTGAGATCATTCTCGATGACCGACCTATTACAGTAGTCTCTGAATGTTAAAGATCCTGAAGCCTTAACTCCTAACCATCTTCTGTTACTAAAAGGTCAAGTTTCTCTGCCCCCTGGTGTTTTTAATGAAAATGACATTTATGTTAAAAGGAGATGGAGACAGATACAATACATGGCTAATCTTTTTTGGAAATGGTGGACTAAGGAGTACCCTCCACTTATGCAAGAAAGACAGAAGTGGAATGTAATAAAGAAGAACCTCAAGCAAGGAGATATAGTACTGATCATTGATGATACAGCGCCACGAAATTCATGGCTTATGGGACGAATTGTGAATATCTATCCAGATAAGAAAGGGATTGTTCATTGAGTTCAAGTCAAAACAAAGAATGGTACTGTGGAAAGACCTATCACTAAGCTGTGTCTCTTAATGGACAACTTATGATCCAAGATTGGCCTTAAATCTCTGTCTATGAACTTTTATAAAATTATGGAAATTTCTCAGGCTCTTGAATGAACATTTAATAATTGCCCCTTTAGGCCAATTAGGGGCCAGAGTGTATGAGCCTGTGAGATAATGTTTTATGTTTGTGCATTTGTATGTTTTATGTGTTGTATTGTTCTCTCTGATTGGTTAATGAGGGGGTTGTACCCGTTGTATTGGCGTTTTTAGTCGGTTGGTCACGGGGGAGGGGTGTGGCCTTTGGGGAAAGGGACACAGTTTTGAGACCGTGTGGGGAGCCATGTTGAGTCTCGTCATAATGCTGTATTAACAAACTATTTCTAATAAATAATGGAGTATATTAAACACGCGTCGACTGTGATTCCCTGGCTTTCTGGAAGGTCATCACACTGCCATCAGCAGTCAGTTTTGATGTACCCTGCTTAACTGAAACCTGGCAAAAAACCTAATGATTATATTGGTCTAAATGGGTCTACTCCACCAAACTACTGTTATAAGCATGAGCCCCGTCAGAGTGGTCGTGGCGGTGGTGTTGCAACAATGTATAGTGATAGTCTCATTGTTACTCAGAAAACAGGATACAAGTTTAATTCATTTGAAATACTTTTGTGTAATGTTACTCTGTCAGTATTCTCCCCTGGCAGTGGTGCTCCGAACCAAAGCTTTGACAGATAGTTAACGGAAATAAAGCACCATCACACTTTCTTCTTGATGCATGTGATGCACACTTTACTTGATTCACTTGTAAAACTAAAAGGAAAAATACAAAGGTAGAAATTACAAAATGATTACAAAATATCACAAATAATATACATCTTCCACATTTGTAAACATCAACTGACATATTCAATCAGCTAAATAAACAATCGAAGCACATTAATGACGTGCATCTATATGAAAACGATTACACAGCTCGTTAGCGGATTTCAGAACCGAACGTCAAGCTTTAAACATGTAAATACTGACCCTCTTTAATCAATCTAACACAAAAGAAGTATTGCAGATGTTTTCAAAATAAAATGAATAACTTACGGTCGTTTCTATCACAAGGACTGAAAGCAAACAACAACGCGTCTCTGGATGCCGATCACAGTCTCTTCTTCTATTACTATTTAAACATCCGGTTACGTTCTAAAGAATAGTGCAATAAAATGTTTCGCCACTAGATGTCACCTTTTAAATAAATCAAAAGCACAGCTTACAAAACGAAACAAACACCATACAGTACAGTCAGATACGCAAAACAAATCTCTCTCTTGTTTTAGCTACTGTGTATAGACCGCCAGGGCCATATACGATTTCCTAAAAGAATTTGCAGAATTCCTTTCAGAACTATTGGTTAATTTTGATAAAATTGTCAGAGATTTTAACATTCACATTGATAATACAAATGATGCGTTAGGACTTGCGTTTATTGACCTAATAAACTCTTTTGGAGTCAAGAAAAATGTCACCGGGCCCACTCATCGTTTTAATCATACGCTAGATTTAATTATATCGCATGGAATTGATCTTACTGATATAGATATCGTACCTCAAAGCGATGATGTTTCTGACCATTTCCTTGTATCATGCATGCTGTGTATTACTGATATTAACTATTTGGCTCCGCGTTATTGTCTGGGCATAACTATTTATTGTTCCAGCCACCAAAGATAGATTCACAAATAGCCTGCCTGATTTATCTCAACTGCTCTGTGTACCCATTATTACATCCTAGATCCTACCATCCTACCATTTTGTCCATCTAGACAAAATGACTAGCAACATGGGCACTATCTTATGTCCACTATCCAATACGTTAGAAGTTGTTGCCCCCATCAAATTGAAAAAATTGAAAAACATACTGCGCCATGGTACAACAGTGTAACCCATTCTCTCAAGAAAGAAACTTGTAATCTTGAGCGCAAATGGAGAAAAACTAACTTGAAAGTTTTTAGAATTGCATGGAAAAACAGTATGTCCAGATATAGACAGGCTTTAAAAGCTGCCAGGGCCGAACATATCCACAAACTCACAGAAAACAACCAAAACAATCCAAGATTTTTATTTAGCACAGTGGCTAGATTAACAAATAACCAGACGCCACCCGATCTAAATATTCCTTTACAGTTTAATAGTAATGACTTTATGAATTTCTTCAGTGATAAAATAGATAACATCAGAAATACAATAACCAATGTAGATTCTACAGTGTCTAATACATCAGCACCAAAACAAAAACTGCAGGTTTTACTTATTGGACCAAAAAACAATATACAGAATCTCTTGTCTTACAATCTACAACTAGACGGATGTACTGTTACTTCCACTACAGTCAAAAGTCTGGGTGTTATATTAGACAGCAACTTTAAAAAAAAAAAAAAAAATCATATTTCTCATGTTACAAAAACAGCATTCTTACATCTTAGAAACACTGCCAAGCTATGAAACATGTTACCTGTTTCTGATGCAGAAAAGCTAGTTCATGCATTCATGACCTCTAGACTGGACTATTGTAATGCACTACTAGGTGGTTGTTCTGCATCTTCAATAAACAAGCTACAGATAGTCCAAAATGCAGCTGCTAGAGTCCTTACCAGGTCAAGAAAATATGATCATATTTCCCCAATTTTAAAGTCTCTGCACTGGCTACTGTACCTATTAGGTTCCGCATCAGTTACAAAATAGTACTTCTTACCTATAAGGCACTTAACAAATTAGCTCCTGTGTACCTAACTAGTCTTCTACCATGTTACAATCCATCATGCTCCCTATGGTTGCAAAACTCTGGACTTTTGGTAGTTCCTAGGATAGCAAAGTCCACTAAAGGAGGTAGAGCTTTTTCACATTTGGCTCCCAAACTCTGGAATAACTTTCCTGAAAACGTTTAGGATTCAGACACACTCTCTCTGTTTAAATCTAGAATAAAGACTCATCTTTTTAGCCAAGCATTCACGCATCTCATAAACTTTTACTGCAGTTATATCTGATCAAATGCACATTATTAATCTTTTAGCTCTGGTTGAATAAATCTTTCTTTGCTTGGTTTGAACAGCAGCTACGCTAATTATGTTCCTATTTGTTCTCTGTTTCTGCCATGAACTAACATCCTATGGTAACTAGGAATTCACAAGCTTCAGTCTGGATTCAGAACACTTAAGAAGAGATGATGCCAACTCCACAGAGGACTTCAGATGATGCCAACCCTAAAACAACATACAGCACTACCGAATTTTGCTACTAATTTATAGTGTTCTTTGTCTGTTTGATTATGTCATTAATTGATCTTTACCACACATCTCTGCCATATGTACACCAACCTGACATAGTCACCACTAGTAAGCTACTACTAAAATATATGTAAAAACTTTAATTCACTGTAAAGTTGCTTTGCAACAATATGTATTGTTAAAAGCGCTATATAAATAAACTTGAATTAAATTAATCTGGAGTCAGACCTTAGTTTCAGTAGTCCTGTCAAAGCAGTGACTAAATGAGCATACTATCATCTCAAAAACATTGAAAAATCTTTGTTTCCAAGACTTGGAGAAATTTGTTCATGCCTTTATCACAAGCAGGGTGGGCTATTGTAATGGTCTCCTCGCCGGCCTTCCCAAGAATACCATTAGACAGCTGCAGCTCATCCAGAACACTGCTGCTAGGATTCTGACTAGAACCAGAAAATCTGAGCATATCACACCAGTCCTCAGCTCCCTAACTGGCTTTTAGTTATATTTAGAAATGATTTTAAAGTACTTTTACTCATTTATAAATCACTCAATGGCCTAGACCTAAATACATTGCAGACACACTGCAAAAAATGATTTTCTTCCTTAGTATTTTGTCTTGTTTTCTAAAATAAACATCTAAAAATTCTTGAATCAGGATGCGTTTACTTGACAAGTAAAATGACTTAAGATATTATGTCTTGTTTTCTGGGAAAATATCCAAAATTTGTTAGTTTTTAACTTACAACAAGCTAAATTATCTGTCAATGGGGCAAGAAAAATAATCTTGTTTAGCCTTTGAATTAAGATTATTTTTTTTACCCCATTGGCAGATAATTTTGCACTGAATTGCACTGTATTTTATGTATAATCAATTTTATTCTTATTTAATTTATTTAAATGCATTTTTAAATAATTTTGCAATTTTTTAATTCCTTGTTTTTATTGCTTTGATGATTTTTTATGATTATTTTAATTCCTTTTATATGTAAAGCACTTTGAATTACCATTGTCTATGAAATGTGCTATATACATGCCTTGCCTCAATGCAATCCACATCTGTGGAACTGTATAAACATGAAAAATATGCCTGTAAACCCAGATAAAATTTGATAAAATTTCTGAGGCCCTGATCAGGCCCACACCTGACACTTTTATCTGGCTCACACACTGTGTGGAATGATGGCACTTGGGTGGTCCACTCCTGTTTGCCAGATTTGGGCCACATGCAAGCCAAAGGAAGGCAATGTCAGCCATGAATAAACCAAATAAAGCAGAACTGGCCCAAGTCTGGGCCACGTTTGTTTTAGCTCTGATCCAACACCTTGCTCCAGCCCACATACATTTGGGTGTACCACTCCTGTTTGCCAGATTTGGGCCACAAGCAAGCCTTAGGAAGGCTGCATGGCAGACATAAAAAATAAATAAATAAACAAGAACTGGCCCGATCTGGGCAATGCTGATTTTAATTCTGGCCCAGATCCAATACCTTGTTCCGGACTACATATCATGTGGAATAATAGCATTTGGGCAGTCCGGCCCTGTTTGCCAGATTTGGGCCTCAAGTAAGCCTTAGCATTGCCGCATGTAAGCCAACCAAATAAACAAATGAATAAACCTATTGTGGGCCACAGCTGATTCTTATTCTAACTAGAGTTGGGGTACTCAGACTCGTACTCGGACTCGAGTCCAGTCTGGAGTACAATTTTTAGGCGACTCGAACTTGTCATGGACTCAAATGCAGTTTTACTCAGACTTGCCTTGGACTCGATCCTTTCGGAAAATATCCCGAATCCGTCCGAGTCCATCCAGAGACAGTTGACGGGAATGTCACTGACTTGATGCATTATCACGAAAGTGATATTTAGTATTTGCATATGTTTTTAAGTCTTGTCCAGTAGGCTACTTGAAAGCCAAATGCTTTATGTGCGCACACACTCAAAGCGCACTCACAGAATGCGCCTCTCAGTCAGTGTGCGAATGCCGAGTTGTCTTTCGCTTTTAATAGGTTCTGTTAGTGCTACACACATGCTCCTCTTGGAGATGATTCACGTAAATGAAGTCAGTTTTTTCTTAAGTAAACCTGAACAGTTGGGAGAAATACTGATGCATCAAAATATTTGATCTGTGCGTCAGATCTTAAAGCAACAGCAGCGTAAACCTGCAGCCGCTGACCGCATCAAACGATAATCAAACTACAAAAGATAAAGAGAAAATCACTCACTGTTCTTGACTGAATCACTTATTAACTGTAATAAGAATTATCTTTAATGTATACAGTGAAGATTTCACAGTGTTTTTTTTAACATTTCCTTATGAAATGTCTGTAGTCTATTTCTGTAGTAGCCTTTATATAGACCTACCTAAAAAACAAAAAAATAAACTAAAATTCTATTTTAAAAAGATTCTGTTTTTAAAAAATATTATTTCGTTTGTATTTTTGATTAATATATTTATTAATACTTTTGCTTGCAAGTAATACTTGGAGTGTTTATTTGCCTTGAGCTTGAGAATGTTTTACTTACATTAGTTGGTTGGTTTTTATTGTATTGAAATTATTATTATTTAAACATGGTGGCAGTTTCTAGCTTGAAAGAAAAATAATTTTTCTAACTTCTTTGCAACAAGTTTTTATGGGTCCAAAACCACCTTGGGTGTGCATGATTTTCTAATAATTAAATGGCCCATCATCAATTATTCCTTATATAATGTAATTTATTGTAATTAATGTAACTATAAATGCATTCAAAAATAAAACAGGTGTGGGTTGGCTGTGACTTATGGAAAGTATATGTAGGGCTTTATACACAGTGTGTGTCATTGTAAAGACTAGGGTTATCCCTCACAGCCTCATTTTCATTCAAGAAAAAAGTAATATAAAAAACAGAACACACACAGCCACAATCAGAAATAAAAGAGGTACATTTTCTGCTCTTAAGGTCACATTCACCAAGATACCTACTCATTTACCTCCAACCTTGAATTTATACATTTACTACATTGATGAATAAAGTCATGTCCCGCCCTATAATTTTTCACATTCTAAAACTTCTGTTACATGACTTTAAGTTTGCAAAGCAGAGTATGGACACTAATTTTGAGATGCTGTGAAATCAAAAATCAAAAACAATGTTAAGATACTGACAAACAAGAGTGTTTCCTTGGACTCGGACTCGACTCAGACTCGGCCCTTTGGGACTCGGACTTGAGTCCTACTCGGCCCATTTTGGACTCGGACTCGTCTCGGACTCGATTGGTTAAAGACTCGGACTCGACTCGAACACAACACTAATTCTAACCCTGGTCTTCTCCACATTCCTCATGTGGCCCACATGCTGCATGAAATGGTGGCATTTTTGCAGTGCTCCACAAGCAGGCCACTGCACAGCCACATTTTAGCTAATAATAAACCAAATAAAGCATAAATATATATAATCAGGCCACAGTAAGTCTTAAGTGAGTTATGCATCAGCAATACTCAAATTTATTATGAAGGGAAATTTAAAATAGTCCTCCCTAAATGTTCAAATATGCTGATCCAGAAATGTGACCTACTTGGTAAAATCATCCCGACCCAAGTTTTGCACAAGCAGCAATTCAAATTCAAATGTCTGACTTCAAAAACAATTCTTAACAAGTTTGAACCTAAATGCTTTTTTTTGTTGTTGTTGCTGCACAGTACACATATAAAAAACTGCCGTTAAAAGCATGTTTAAAAAAATAAATGGCTGGTTATGTATCCTTCTTAAGACTCATATCCAGATCAGCCTGCATCAGTTAACTTTGTTGCATCCTACTAAAAATAGCCCAATTTTATTAAAATATTTAGGCTATATTTACTATTTCAAATGTACATTTCAATTAGCCAGTGTCAAGTGCTACATCCAAACCAGAAGTGACCTTCATTTATTTTATGATACATGGGGAATATTTGCCATGTCAAATGTAGGACAAGTTAGGCTTACATATTGATTAGCCAAAGCTGACTGTGCCGTATATTTGCCAAAAGTGGCCAAATTGTTATGAATTATTTGGGCAATATTTGTCATTTTATATGTGGGCCACTTTGGGCTCACTGCCACATTAGCCAGTGTTTACTATTGCCATATCTTTGCTGAAATTTGCCGAAACATAATGTGGACCACACATTGTCAATTGTGCCAATTTTTTTGCCAAAGGTGGCCCACATCCAGATGCTATCTGGGAATGTTTTTGTGTTTTGTTCTGGCATTGCATTGAGAGCAGATTAAACATTTGTTGACAAAATTCAATGCCCATTTATTATGGTAGCATGTTGTTAATTATTTTATGGAAAACCATTTACCTCAGTATCTCCAGCTGACAGTTTGGACTCTTTAGTCCTTCAGAAAGAAGCTTCACTCCAGAATCCTGCAGATCATTGTTACTCAGGTCCAGCTCTTTCAGGACAGTGTTGGACTGTAGAGCTGAAGACAAACTTTCACAGGACTGAGCAGTGAGTTGACACCCAGAGAGCCTATGAAGAGAACAAAACAAACAGCCATATTAATGTGAATTTATCAGATTATATATAGGTTATATAGTTTATAATCTGGATAACGATGAACGAATAGAGAGTTCATCATTGATTGGCACTGTAATTAATGTCAGGGCTCAATGCTAAGGATTTTTTCTACTGGCACATTGCTGTTATCACTGTTATCACTGTTTTGACCCATGTTATTTTTTATTTTAATAAGTTTATATGAAATTTTACATACCAGTTAAATTGTACAATTCTCGATTTGAATTTCGATTTCACAGCAAAACCTACTAGCCTAATATAAAGTTCAAACATTATTTGTTTGTTAAATGAAATTATTTTATCATTATTATTTTATTACAAATGAAATGATTCTTTAGGGAAAAATAGCAGACGGACAGAATTCTGTCTTTGCAAGCAGGTGGCGCTTATTGAATAATGATACAGCGTTTCCTTGATTACCGCTGTAAACAAAGCAGCGCTGTGCTTATGAACGCAACTTTAAATGCATTATACAGAGGCAAATAAAAAGAAAATGCCATGAAGCTATCTGACCCGCCATGGCCGAGCCCACAGTCCATGTGGCCATGGCAGGTCAGGGAGCTTGGGGAGCCATGGCCAAGCACACAGTCCATATGGCCTGGATTATGTACTTGGCCATGGCTCCCTGAACTCCCTGACCCACCATGGCTGCCTGGATTATGTACTTGGCCATGGCTTCCCGAACTCCCTGACCCACCATGGCTGCCTGGACTATATACTTGGCCATGGCTCCCTGATCTGTCATGGCACCCCGTACTGTATGCTCCGCCTTGGCTCCCTGAGCTCCCTGTTCCGCCCTGGAGGCGTACCTCCTATCCCTCCTGTGTTTGCACTCCACTAGCCTCCAGGGGTTTTTATCACGCCTTCGTTATGCACTCCTTTGACAAGCACTGCACGTGACAATGACCAATAAAGGTTGGTTTTAAGCACTTAATGACAGTTTCTAAACTAATGATTAACTATAGTTTGCAAATAATTTGTAAATAATTTATTACTGTATACTTATTATAAAGTGTTACCACTTTATCCCTTAAAATGTCACAAGTAACTTAAGTAAACACAAATGTCACAGCAACTCTAAGGCCTAAAAAATGCCTCAGGGTTAAGCTAATAATTCATCTGCATTTGTTCTCAAATCGTTCATACTAGCGATAGACCACAGCCATCAAATCTGCCAAAACAGAATGTTTAGCCAGTATATTTTCTGATGTTCAATGTTTCTGCAATAACTTTTTGTACCCTTAATAATCAGGATAGCAAATTATTTCACATAGTATTTTGACTTTTAATTGTTTAGTGATGAGGAACAAAACTTTTAATTGAACAGCAGTCAGTGATATTACTCACAGGGCTTTTCTGCAGCATCTCAAAGCTGGAATGAGTCTGTTGTAGTCTGCTGGTGATGACGTGAATGTCTTTGGGTTGAACTCATCCAGCACCTTCTCTGACATGAGCAGTACTGAGGTCAGCACTGTGCACATTGAAGATGAGAGTTCTCTTCCTGGATGTTTATCTGAACTGAGGTAACTCTGGATTTCCTCATATAATGAATGATCTTTGAGCTCAAGTAAGCAGTAGAATAGGTTGACTGAAGCTTCATCTGTGATATTATTGTTTTGTAATTGTTTAATGTATTCAGTTGTTTGTCTGATGCTCTCTGTGGTGTCTTGAGTTTGTGTGATCAGGCCTTCAAGCAGGTTCTGACTGGACTCCAGTGAAATTCCCATCAGAAACCGTAAGAACAGATCCAGATGTCCTCTCTTACTCTGCATTGCTTTATTAGTGGCACTCTTTACTAACTCATGAAATTTGACATTTCTAAAAAAGAGCTGAAGCTTTTGTCTGGCTGTAGTTCGTGAATACTCAAAGAAAAACCAAAGCTCTCGCATGTTCTTGTTCATGTAACAGATGAACACATGCACTGCAGCGAGAAACTCTTGAACACTCAGATGCACAAAGCTGAAAACCTTTGTCTTATAAAGTCCATCTTCCTTCTTAAAGATCTCAGCGATCATTCCAGTGAACTCAGTGCCTTTACTCACATTAATACCACATGCTTTCAGATCTTTCTCATAAAACACAATGTTTTCCTTCTTCAGCTGTTCAAATGCTAGCTTGGCTAATTTCAGAATCGTTTTTCTATTTGAATGTAAAAGCTTTGTACGTTGTTTTTCTTCTTCTTCATCGTACTTCTGGTTCTTCATGTTCATCTGTATCAGTAAGAAGTGGATGTACATTTCAGTGAGTGTTGTGCTGATGTTCTCTTCACTGCTCCGGATGAGAATATGCTGAAGAACTGTGGCTGTGATCCAGCAGAACACAGGAATGTGGCACATGATGTAGAGACTACGAGACGTCTTGATGTGTAAGATGGTTCTGTCGGCCATAGTCTTATCTCTGATTCTCTTTCTGAAGTACTGCTCCTTCTGTTGGTCAGTGAATCCTCGCACCTCAGTAAACAAACCTACACATCGATGAGGAATCTGATTGGCTGCTGCTGGTCGTGAGGTCACCCAGACCAGAGCTGATGGAAGCAGATTCCCTTTGACCAGACTCGTGAACAGAACATCTACAGATGATTTTTTCTCAACACTGTTCAGTGACTTACTTTTAAAATTCAGAGGCAGACGACTCTCATCAAGTCCATCAAATATAAATGCAAGTTTAGATTCCGTATATAACTTTGATTTCTCCAGGTCCTTCAATTCAGGATAAAACTCCAGCAGAAACTCATGGAAACTGATCTCTCTGTTTTTAATCATGTTGATCTCTCTGAATAGCAGCAGAAACACACAGTCTATGTCCTGACTGTTTTTTCCTTCTGCCCAGTCCAGGATGAATTTATTCACAGAAACAGTTTTTCCAATACCAGCAACTCCCTTGGTCAGCACAATCTTCTCCTCATTCTTTTTCCTCAGTTCATTAAATATATCTTCACATTTGATTGGTTTGTCCTGTGATTTCTGGGTCTTTAGAGCATCATCAATCTTCAGAATCTCATGTTCCTGATTGACATCTTCCATATCTCCCTCTGTGATGAACAGTTCTGTGTAAACAGCCTCGAGATCTGTGTCATTTTCATTGCTGCCCTCAAAAATATATTTTGCTTTCTTCTTCATGTTGATTATGTGAGTTTTCAAGAAGTTTTGCAGCTCTATAATTAAAAACAAATAAATACGATTAAAAAAACATTAAACAGAACATGAGGGCATATGTGTTTTAGATTACACATAAAATCATGAGTGTGATCTTGCCGATTTCCGTAAATAAAATGATCCTGCCAAATGAATGCATGCAATCTTCATATGACTCTTCTGTCTATATTGTCTCAGTGAGCTTTTATGAGGCTTTACACATCTGCAGTAAGGCAAATTTAACATTTTCAGACGTTTAAATGTGGATAAAGCTAGTGTGGGATAGAGAGCATTTTAAAACGTATTTTAAAACGTATTTTCAAATGTATCCCTGTAATTGTTGCTGCAGTTATATTTTTCTCATTTCCATTGACAGACAGTGATTGTTACTTACTCCAGATCTGATGTGAATCAGCTCCAACAGGGACAGATGTGTTCGTATTGCTCTCAGTCTGAGCTGTGAGAAAGAGAGAAATACTCACTGAGAAACATAAATCACACTATGACATCAGCAAAGAGGAACGTTTATGTCAGTCACATACCAGTCGCAGTGAATTAAACATTACCTTGCTTGTGTTTGTTCTCCAGCTGTTCAGCCAGTTCATTCTGGTTCATCTTCCTCAGCATGCTGACTGTGATCTTCACAGCTTCTTCTTGTCCAAAACACGCCACCATCTTATCTACTGTTTTGTATCTATTTGCATTCTCCATTTCAGACTTTGGTATACAGTCATGATCTTTTGTTAAGTGCCACTGAAACTCCTTAAGATGATCTTCTCCAAGTTCCTTCAGTGAGTTCAGGAGCAGATCTTCAACAGACGCCATCGTCCTTCACCGATTCACAGCTGCAGGACAAAAAAAAAAAAGATCTGAAGTAGTTTCACTCTTAACATGAGGATCTAAGTGCTCAAATGTTATTTGTATTATGAAGCTATAAGCAGAGACAAATTAATGATCATAAAATTTTGAACAGTTGCTTTTGTTGAACAATGAGTTTTGTTTTTTTTATTTATTGTTAAAAAAATAAAAATAAAAATTCTTGACATGACATGTCAGTATCTTATGAACTAGTATTTACTAACCATGAATAATGATGATGCAGATGTTTTTCCACTGAACTGTGTCTTGGACAGAATTTCTGAAACTCTTTTCAATTCTGCATTCTTATAGGATTCTGAAATGGAGAAGTTTTTCTAAGAACTTAAACTTGTTAAGCCAGACCAGTTTTAGAAAACCATTGAAAACCGTTTTCAACCAATGTCAATAAAGGTGAGAGTAAAACCATGTGGAGAATCACTGGCTACATTTACATGGACTTCAGTAATCTAATTATTTACCTTATTCTGATTAAGACAATATTCTGATGAAGGTGTTTACATGAGTTGCTTTTAAAATATTCCTTTCATGTTCGCATTTTACATCATCATGTCCCCATGCAACACCACTTTAGCCAGATTAATGTCATCAAAAATCTCTGTTTACATGGTAGATTCTTAACCCTCTGGTATTGTTTGGTCATTTTAGACCAGAAAAAAAAGTTTTGAATTTCTAAAAATTGCTACTTCATCGGAATGGCATGAAACTCAGTTACTTTTATGGCAGTCGCTATGTGGCCACAAAAAAAAAAAAAAAAAATTTTGGACTTTTTGTGGAAATTGTGGCTCATAAAAAAAAAAAGTCACATTTGTGTTGTTTGCCATTGAAAATGAATGGGAAATATGCAAAAATAATAAAATACAGAGAATTTTTTGTGTACAATCACAATTTACAATCAATACAAATTATTCACAATGCAGAAAAAAGGTGCACAGCAATGAAGGGGTGACACTAAAATATCAAGAGTGCAAAACAGACACACACACTCAAACACACACACACACATTTACACTCTCTCACAGACACACACACAACACACTATTATATACACACAAATGAACTGGTGTGGCTGTTACAAAACGGCAAAATTGAGCCAGAAGACTCAGATATGTTGTTGAAATCAGATCGATTAATCTCTAATAAAGCATTCCTGTTAATTTTTGTTACATTTTTTTTATTTGTGTTATGTGTAACAAAATGTCTTTCTCTGTGTTCAGGTTTGACTGTAGTAACATTAATGCAAAAAAATTAAAAATTAAAAATCTAAATCTTTACAAATAGTTGTCTTTGAGAATGTCTAAATATATATCCTAATCCACAACTTTAGTAGAAATAAGTCTTTAAGTCTAAAAAAAATACTAGAGAATTTAAAAGTTTTTTATATAGAGCTATACAGGAATCTAGTGGCTAAACCATGGAATTGCAGATTTTTTTCCTTTTTTACTCCCACTAGATGGCACTAACCTGACTTCAAAGATTGGATTTTAAATCAGGGGTGTCAAACTCAGTTCCTGAAGGGCCGCAGCCCTGCAGGGTTTTCCAACCTTGCTCCAACACACATACTATGCAGTTTTCAATTAAGCCTAAAGGACTTAATTAGTTGGATCAGGTGTGTTTAATTAGGGTTGCATCTAAACTCTGCAGGGCTGCGGCCCTCCAGGACTGGAGTTTGACACTCTTTTTTTAAAGAGTTTTTAAAGACATTGAGCCCTATTTTAACGATCTAAGCACATTGTCCAAATCCACTTTTGCTATTTTAAGAACGGGAAAAGCGGTCGGCGAGCCCAGCGCATGGTCTAAAAGGGTTGTCCCTATTCTCTTAATGAGTCATGGGTGTGCATTAAACTAATCAGAGTCTCACCTCCCATTCCCTTTAAGAGCCAGTTTTGCTCGTGCTATGGCGGATTCACTATTTACACGGCAGAATTTGCTAGAACAAAGACTGAACGCTTCTACAAAGAGCAGGGCCGGTGCCACGGTAGGGCATTCACAGGCAGAGTCCCCTTAAATGAGTTACTGTGCACCCCCTTTTCATCTCCCCTCCTTGCTGAATGTGATTGTTTTTGAAAGCAAAAGTGAAACCAAAAAAATAGCTCACATAAGAAAGCAACTGACTATCCATTATGACATGTAAGCATTTTTTATGTACACAATAATGATCTTTCACACTGTAATCCTTTCATTTTTAATATTTGGCATGTTTTGTGCTGCTGTGTGTCCCTGTGTGTGTAATAAGTAGAGTGTATGTGCACTGTGCACCTGCCTATAGGCGCATATTACTAACACGCTCTTTAAATAACAAGAAAATCATATTGCGTCATTGACTTGAGCAGGTTTCAGTTGGTCAGTGGTGCAGTCTATTTCAGTTGCCTCAAAAAAGCAAAACACCAACAATGTGCCTGAACACACCTCGTTTTCAGACCAGCACGCCAACAACGTAACAGGATGTGAAAAT